>NW_009705172.1:0-22457 GCF_000703405.1 Apaloderma vittatum
CCCGTCCTGCCAAGGGGCAGCTGAAGAAGCTTCGCGGGCTCCCTGCGCCAGGGCGGCGGCTGGGCCCGCTGCGAGCAAAAGGGAGCTTGGACAAGGCCGGGAGGTACCTTAAGGGATGGGTTTTGAAGAACGTATTTCACAAAGGATGTGGTTTTGAACTCACTGCTTACATCACTGAGCTTTGCCTACCGCACGACGGCAGATGAAAGAAGGAAGCGTGCTAACCCTCTGAATGGTTGTATCTGTCTATTAAAAAAAAAGATGGCAAACTAGCAGACAACCAGCCTGTATTTATCAGTGTTATAGGAGGTAGCCATAGCAACCTATGTGTTTTCGAGTTGTTTATAGGCATTATGGTAAAGGAGTTTGGGAGGGACGTGGAGGAAATGGACCATGTTGCCCTGTTCATTGTGGTGATCATAGAATCATAAAGGTTGGAAAGGACCTTGAGATCAAGTCCAACCTACGGCCCTACACCACTGTAACACTAAACCACATCCAACTGTTTTTTAAACATGTCCAGGGATGGTGACTCCACCACCTCCCTCAGCAACCCATTCCAGTGCTTCACCACCCTTTCGGTGAAGTTTTTCCTAATATCCAATCTAAACTTCCCCTGCTGCAATTTGAACCCGTTCCCTCTTGTCCTATCACTGTTCACTAGGGAGAAGATGCCAGCACTGTCTCACTACAGCTGCCTTTCAGGGCGTTGTAGAGAGCAATATGGTCTCCTCTCAGACTCCTCTTCTCCAGGCTGAACAGCCCCAGCTCCCTAACCCTCTCTTCAATGATGATGATAAGGAACAGCTTAACTGAAGACATGGAAGTAAAAGCTCAGCTATTGATGAGTGACCAATGAATCCCAGCAGCCAGGCCCAGCTCGAGGCACTTTCTTAACAGAGAATGGAAAAGGATCGACAGGGAGGAGCAGAGCTTAGAAGTACCTGAAAAGTGCATCCAAGTAATTCATAGATGATAGTATAGGAACTATCCTTTGAGTGACCAGAGAGATGCAGCATTGGCATGCTGAATGATGGGAACGAGAAAATAATGCATTAGCCAGGCCAGAGAAGTGATGCAGAAATCATTTAGACGCTATGGGGAACATCCAAAAATTTAAATACCATTATGACTAATATGTCTGACTAATTTTACGCACTGATTTTGTATTGTTACTTGCTGGGAGTTGTATGGATCCATTGCACAACAGGTATTATGTGACTATGGGAAAGTGTCAGCAGGACAATTCCATATGTGTGCAGGTAATTCCAGTGACAAGTGTTTAGGTGGGAGCAAATGGCTGAATGCAAGAGGGAAGGGGTTCCTCAGAGTTCTGTAGAGACAGTATAAAATGCAGCCTGCGAAGAAAAGATGGCACAAAGGTGCTGATGCTGGGATTTAGAAATCACTGAACACAGAGACAAATTTTACAAGACAACTGAAATATGAGAACTTGGCTTGGAGAAAAATTACTGCTACACTTAAAGATCTTGCCTGTGCTTTGCCAGGCTAACCAAAGAGCTTCCTGTGATGTATTCCAGATGACTCATAAACACTGGCCTCTTGTGAAAGGCAGCTTGTGCCACTGCGAGTGCTGCTGGTGGCATTTATGTCCCTTTGAAGGTCTGAGCTAGTTTGCCTCGCTAGATGGTGCTGTATCCCCAAGGGCTGATCTTCACATTCACGGCGACGAAGAGCTGTGTGCTTATTAACAAAGCAGCAGTGCCTAGAAGCTTCGAGGGGAATTTGAGAGACTGTATATGAGACTGCTGAATAAAACTTTGCATATCTCTAATATCCAGCGAGCAGATGGTGGACTGAATGTAACATTAGCAATTTGTATTAGTGTTTCAGCCACAGAAACAGAGTCAAAGAAAACAATGAGAAAGGGAGTACAGCTATTTCCCAAAGGGAAGGTTACAGAACTATGTAGCGATAAAGCTTTAACCACTGGGAGGTTAAGCAGGGCGTAGCTGATCAGCCAGCTCATAAAGAGTGTTCAGTCCAAAGTTCCTGTCAACGAGGTTCTAGTATGCACACTCTTGCTAGGTGGAGGTTTAGTGTAAGAAGGGCAGTTCTGACCCTCTCAGCACCCAGAGTAGAAGAACCATAGCAATGCACTACACCTGAGCAAGCATTATGGAGTGTATGTTAGTGCAATTTTGGATACTGGCAACACTGATTCCTGTTCTACTGTTCTGAAGAAGACTCAAATTTGCACTTCAGATAATTCTCCATCTGACATTTAATGGGTCAAACATTTAATGGGTCCAAAAGTCAAAAAAAGGCTTATAGTTAAGTGAACAGAATTTTTTAACTTCAGAAAGACTGTAGATTCTTCAGGAGTCTTCTTTACTGTGTGCAAAACAGTAAGATATTGATGGCTATTGAAGTTGCGACCATGATAGAAGAACTTCCTTAAAAAATGGAGGAAACATTATCAGTACCTGTATGACTTGGAAAGCTTATAGCGCTTCTTTGAATTACATATACCCCTAGATTCTAAAAAAAAAGAAAAAAAAAGTGATTTGTTAGCTTGGAAGGCTAATGATTTATTCATCATTGGCAGGTGAACATTTAGAGTGTAATCTGAATTACAGTAAAATTATGGAGAAAATAGGTGAGATTATGGAGAGTTGGCACAGACAGGATCCCAAGAAATGAAATTTAGGTAAATCCATTCACCCCTGTAGAGAGGTCCTAGCAACCTGTGATGTAATACCACCACGTCAGATAGGAGGAAGCTGCCTCAGAAACAGAAGGACCCATAGAGAGTTAAGTTAGCAAAAGCCCACATAGGAAGTGTTTGCTTTCATGGCCAAGAGTAGGCTTGAGTGGGAAAGGTGAAAAACTTTGTTGCTAACTCAAGCTGCCTGCTTACTTCTGTTCCAGTTGTGTGAGTGGCAATGCAGGGAAACGCTGTACGATCACAGCAGTGTTGGGCAGGAAGAGTGTTGGGCGGTATCAGGGCACAGGGGCTGAGGTCATGTCTGCCGAACCCTATTTGCTACATCAATCAAAGTTTGTTTCCTACAAGGAATTCTGAGATGCATGTTTAGATCCCTTCCTAGGATGCTTGGAGCAGAGGTACACCTGAATTATGGTTCCTACAGATTTTGCTGTTTGATGTTCCAAGGCAGAGGCAGTCATGGATGCTGCATTACCACTAACTTAACAGTTCCCAGAGATGAAAGAGCTAAATTTATGTCACCCCTTCCTTGACACTTCTAGGAAAAAAAAGTCTGAGTTGAGGTGATTCTGGGCCATCACTTAGCATCTTCAGGCTGATAGGCTGAGGAAGACATGAGACTTGAAAATAATGTTTAACATATTTATGGACTAGCATATTCAGAACTGGGGTCTGCATTTACTCTACTTGCAGTGTGCCTGCCTGGTTGTGGGTGCCAGTGAGAATCGGCAGTTTGAGTGAGAGTGCATTGCTGGATGTAAAAACCAGAAGTAATTCTAAAAAAAGAAGCGGCGGCAGGTATGTGCTTATTCTTATGGAGAAATTCAGTTTGTGAGTTAGGCAAGGAAAACAAAGTCAAGGAAACAAAATGTCAAAATGTCTTGTATGACGATACAACAGCATTTGCTGCTTAAGTGGTATAGAGGAATCAGATATGATACAAAAGAATAGCTGTAAGTTGCCTGATAAAGGTCTTTAGAAAGCCATCAGATAGCTGGAAGAGGTGAACTAACTGAATGCGAAGAGGACACTTCAGCAATGTGAGGGAAAAAAAAAGAACTTGCACTAAGCTTGTAAGAGACAAACTGCTTGCTGGAATCAATGAACCTTTCAAATAACTAACTGTACAGGAAGCAGATGTGCAAGTTCATACCCACAACTAATAAGACAGGTCTGGGAATACAGGGCTTTTATGAGTAGCTATGAGGCATTATACCGTCATCATTTCCTTCCCATCCTTCTGCCCTTTGTGTTTTAGGCCTGTTTGGTAGAACTGCTTGTGGCTTATTGATAGTGTCTTTAGACTCAGATGCCTTACATTCAAACAGAATTTGGGGATTCCTAACCTTACCTAAGGGCTGCCTGCTGCCTTTCAGTGGAAGATTTATTTATGAGATGATACATTGTCATATTTTGATAACATCTGGGGGTTTTTGCTGTACAATAAAGAAATGTGTCCTAAATTAGAAAGGTATATGCCCAACTGCAAAGATGGCAGAAATGTCTTATTTAGGACACAATAGAGATAGCTTTTCAAACAAAGCAGCAAATTGAGTCCTTTACTGAGATGGTGACACATATTTGTTAAGTATTCCAGTACTTTTCCTGTCACTGAGCAGTATACAGAATTTGTCAAACAATGGAATTGTCTCCGAACTCTGCAACGTACATTAACAAAGCAGATCCACAGATCTGGCACAGCTCTAGTGCAAGTGAATGCTAAGAGAAGGAAAATACTAAGTTCTTACTTGAAAATGGTTCTTGGCTTCCTTTCTGATCTAGTGCATCAGTGTAGTAAGAGAAAGGGAAAAGAGTGATCAACATGAAAAAGAACTGCAATGGCTCAGAACTGTGCAAGTGCCAGGTTCTTAGAGAGCTGTGTTCGAGTTTGGGGTGACAGTTGTCACTGTATTTTGGATGTGTCATATGAAAGGCTTCAGTGCCAAAGAGGAAGTATAAGCTTTCAAAGTTATAACACAGAAGTAATATTTTTTTAATGTGCATGTGAATGCTCATAAAAAAGATTTTCTTGGTTTCTTTTCATGATTAGGGAAATATTCTTAGCTATATAGATGATTTCAGTTGATTTGCAGAAAATGTGTTATATGGGAGAAGGGGTCCTGTTCAGTTGATTTTTTTTTCTGCAAAAAAAGTGTGAACAATCTGTGAGATTTGACTCACCCACTCAGGCTGTATTGTTATGCACTGAGTGGGTTAACCAGTCTTTGGAGAGGGAGATGCAGCAGTTTTTTTATATAGCTGCCTGAGTTTGTAAGAGATTTAAGTTGAAACACAAGAGATCCTGAGATCTGTTTTATGGAATTAAGTTGCACTTGGACACATCAAAGTCCATTAGTGACTTTCCAATCTTTGAAACTATTGCTTCAGTGAGACAGTTTACCTATAGTTCCTGTTGTTTTCTTTATTTGATTAAGACATGCTTTACTGCAGTTAACAAGCACATTCTACTCAAGTAGACATCAATTGATATAGCTTATTTTGGAAAGACTTCCAGGGACCTGCAAATATTTGTTCGGAGAATGTACTAATTTTGATTCACTAGACAGACCATAGAGGTAAATGTCCTTTCTCACTCAAAGGTCTTGTCTCAAATCTCAGGAAGCTGTAGGGGTTCTTCTAGTGAAGAAGCTATGCCTAAGGCTAGTTTAGAGCAATAGTAAAGAAGTCTTGCACAAAAGCCCTGCAAATCAGTTTCAGTCATGAAAATGTGGAAGTCAGAACAAGATTTTTAGTGATGTGCACAAAAGCTGCGCCTTAGAAACACACTAAAAAGGCAGAACACTTAGCTGTATGTATAAACACCTCGAGAGAGGCCTGAGCTAAAGACAACATCCAATTTATTGAGCAAAGAGACAGGTAAGATGGTTATATTTTCTACGGAATGTGAGAAAAGAAGTAGCAGAGATGCAGCACAGAAATGAATTCAATTTTAGCTACATATAGCTTAAGCTGATTGCTAGGCATCTAGTAGCCAAGATGTTATTTTGGGAAAAAAGTAGTGACATATTTTGTTTAAAACCATCACGCATTTTCTTCATCTCATATTCTCAAGACAAACTTTAAATGAGAGGAAGTAAAGCCTATTCCAAGAAATAAATTGGTTCTGAAGACCTTCCCAGATCTCTCTTGAAACCAGATACAACAGCATTTTTTTCCATATTCTCCTGATGCATGACTGCTGTTATAATTATGAGCTGCTCTAAATGCAGTAGATAGAAATCATCTCAGGGAAATAACACTATTGTTTGTATATATAACTCCTGAGTCGCCAAATGCACCCTTATCATAACACTTTCTCTGTTGTGCATTTGGTCTGGGAGTACTCACAGGATCAAAATAGACTCTTCTAGGAATCAGCCATTGGCAACAAACAAAGGGAGACCTGAAATAACCGGGTGATGACCTCCAATATTTTTAGATCAATGCATTTCTGTTCAGGCCACTTCTTACTGCATTAGAGTATGAATTTTGAAAGTTTTTGGCATCATTGCTTCCATTTTCCATTCTTACTAGCTTCTTTCTCACTTGCCAGAATATTTCACTCCAAGGTCAAAGTATCCGCTGATTGAGGTTTGTTCAGGCAGCTGACAGAAATTGTTCTGGGCAATAGCCTGACCTTGGACTAGGAGATTTAGCAGCTTGGAAGTCAGCAGTAGAAAATTACATGATGTAGAAGGGTGGTTATTTGTTGGTTATTAAATCTTGCTTATGCAAGGAAGTAGACAAAATGTCTTTGTCTTCTCATAGTTATTTGGGTATTTCATATTTTTTCAACAATACTATTCTTTTAATTCTGTGTAATTACATTTTTTAGGTTATTCTTTCTAATAATATATACCATTCTGAGCTTTTGCTACTTATTATTTTATTATCTTGGTATATATTATTTTAATACTATTATTTCTAATAATGATGTATGTAATTATGCCATTGTGACCTTATATCAGTACTTCAGAATTTTAGAAAATTAATGTTTAAGAACAAGTAATTCTTTTGCATTCTGCATACATATGGGAAGGTTATTTGACTAGTTTCTAGAATAGTGGAACATGGGCATGTTGGCTTTATTTCAGTTCAAGTAAAAAATAGAATAATTTCTTTTTAGAGCAATTCGTGCTGTTCCCTGATTATATTTTATGAAATAAAGACTGTCCAGGAATAGGATTATATGTTTACCAGTGTATCTATAGAATTGCAGATATTGCATCACTAAATTCCTAATAGGGCTGTAGGAAAAGCTACAATATCAAAAAGTATAATGACACTAAAGAAGAGCAAATAGTTGCTAGAAGGGAGATTAAAATCCCAGACTTGCAACCAGCCACTGTCAAGAATGGGTAGAAGTGCAGGTGTTTCCCGCAGGGTGGTAAACCGATTGCCACTGATATGGAAGCCTGTAGAAATTAAGCTGGAGAGCAGAAGTACATCTATTAGAAATAATATGCTTGAAGTAAGCCTTCCTTTAGCCTTTTTTTCCTTAACGCTTTAAAGGGCAGACCATTATTTTCGGTGTTAGTTTCAAAAGGAACAGTAGTATGCAAATGCTTAATGGGAGCATCTACTTTGTATATTCTGGCATATATATTACATTTAGTGACAAAAGCACAATATTTATCTTTGTAAAATCAAAGTAAGTAAGCTAGATTTTATTCCGTCTGTATTGTTAGCAATCGAGTTGCTTAATAAATTATACTTAAAGGAGGAAACTTCGTTATGCTGTACCTGTGTAATTCCATTATAAGACTGACAGAATGACTCCTTAGAGAAGGTAGACACAGCATCATTTAAATAAAGCATTATACATCTATCTGAGTTGGCACAAAGGTAACTTAAATATCTTCAGAAACACAATCACAAGGTACCAAACATGAATCAAAAGAACCTAAGCTGATTTGTAGACCTGAGATTTCAGGTGCATCTACCTGAGCAATTTGGTTGTGATGAAGAGTGCACTTTTGAAGCATCCCCAGCTCCTGCAATTGTTTCACGTCACCGAATGTGAGTATATGGGTTGAAGTCACTTTGAATGCAACTAAGTCGAAATGTGCTCCAGGAGCACACCTGATATCCTCCAACTAGTACAGCAGATTTAGTCTGTAGGAACAGACTAGAATGAGTCCAAAGTAAAAAACCCCAAAATGTGCATTATGTGAATATTTTGTCCCTGGAACTAATTGTTTCACAGTACAAATTTTCTCTAATTGCACTGCTTTCCTTGTTGATATAGCCATAGCCTACTTTGCTAATTAGGAAACAAAATTTTCTTGAAGAAATGTGAAAACAACTATGCCGTTTCTAGAGAGTTGTTTTTTAAAATATTTATACTTGAAAAAGCCTTCTAAGACACCACTGATATCTCTACTTTTCTTTGCAGAGAGAGGAGAGAGAAATTGCTTATAGACTTTGTGCCATGGATTGAACAGTCCTTACTTGCCACAGAACTACATTTTCTGTCTGTCCTAAAGAGCTCAAGAGATGTTCGGTGTCTCCTCAGTGCCATTAACATAGATGACAAATCTACAGTGATTATAAATCCCTAACAAAACATGTCCGTGCATTGCATACGGTATCATATCTGTTTCAAGGTTAAAGTTTACAAGTAGGGCCTATGCCCCTACCCCTCATGATTTAGTTCAGAAAAAAAGGACAGGATCATTAAGCTCTGCTAGAAGAAGAGTTCTCCAGCACTAGAATTACAACATTGCTTTTCTTCAGATCTTTGCTTTATTTCCTTAAAATAATGAACTTAATGCACCATGTACTTTCCTAGGAGACTCTGTTTTTTCTAGGCTACTCTCCATAGACCAGTTGTCTGGGCAGCTCAGCTGGCAGGCAGTCACAGACTGGAAGGTTCGGTGAGCTGGCTCACCATCTTCACACCATGATCATTTGCAGGGACTGAGAGTACAGACAGCCTGCCCTCTCCGTGCTGCTGCAGGTGTACAAGGTTCCTCCAGAGAGCCCAAGACATACTAAGAAGCATGTAAGAGAACATGCCAGCACCTATATGATCTATAGTTTTAAGAGCTCGGCAGATCAAGGAGAATGAAAATTCGTGTATTTTCAGGGAAGCGTAAGAAGAAAAGGAGTTGGCCAGGGCCATAATGTCAAATCCCAGTTTCAGTGAGAGGTCGGATGACTCTGTGCCAGTCCTGATCTGACGTCAGATTCAGCATCTGAGCCAGCTCTAAACAGGCTTAGCCACTTGGCATCGTGCTGCACTGTGTGAAATACCAAAACAATGTAATTACAGCAGAAGGACGCACCAGAACAGTCTGTCTTTGAAGTTAGCGTATCTGGGATCATGTTGTGTATTTCTGACAGGGTGCTACTTTGAATGGTGTGGGTGCACTTTTAATGGCTGGTATTCGTAGCACCACAGGTGCACAGAGTGAAAGATCTGGGAGCATAAAAATATGGAGATAACGAGATGGGATAGACTGTTGCTAGTGGGATGCAGTAAGAGACTGCAGTTTGCCTTGGAAAGCCCAAGAGCTGTAAGATGTGGTGTTTGGCCTAGAGGAAGAAGAAACTGTACTAGATGATAGTATAACTTCTGTTGTACAAGGAAAAGGAAAAGGAAAAGGAAAAGGAAAAGGAAAAGGAAAAGGAAAAGGAAAAGGAAAAGGAAAAGGAAAAGGAAAAGGAAAAGGAAAAGGAAAAGGAAAAGGAAAAAAAAGGAAAAGGAAAAAAAAAAGGAAAAGGAAAAAAGGAAAAGGAAAAGGAAAAGGAAAAGGAAAAGGAAAAGGAAAAGGAAAAGGAAAAAAAAGGAAAAGGAAAAGGAGGAAAAGGGCTGCAGCGTCCTAAGTGCCTATGATGTTTAAGAGTAGGGTCTCAGGAGAAGAGTCTTTCCTTAAAAGAAAAGAAATTGTGCCTTGAACACTGATGGAAGTAGGTGTATCAAGTACAGCTCCAGAGGCTGCTCAGGAGAATAGTGAGAGACAGTCTGAACAGAAGAGGGAAATAGGTGAAAAAGAAAAAAAATAATACCTTCTTCAGAATTATTCCTAAAAGAGATAGTTTCACTTTAATATCTGTTTGTTGCAGTTTGGGTGTTTGGACAAGGAACAAGATTAGATTAGCTGTGGCAGACCCTAGGCCTCAGTTTCTCAGATCTAAAATCGGGCAAACTTCCCTTTGATAACAGCAACGCTGACTAGCATCTCGCACCAGCTCCCTATGTGATAATGACACTGGCTGCCTTCACACATGAAAAGGGGGTAATGCTACTGCTCCTACAATTCCCATTATTTAAGATGTTTTTCGGAGAAGCAGTTGGAGTAGAAGGCAGAGTGGGAGTGCTGAATGGGAAGGTGAGGGAGTCAGGCAGATCTCCACAGAGCGGGTGGAGCTCCCTCAAGCCTTTGACTTACATTTTCTGAGTCAGAAAATTCAGGCTGATGGTGGCAATTATGTATGCTGGGTACAGCAGAGATCTGAGATAATGACATAATGGTCTTCCCTAGGAGAAGCAAAAGGCAGTAGCTGAGAGCGATAGAAGAAGAAAGGAAAAACATGAGGTGGGAGTAGGCTGAGGCATATGTTTTAGCAATGGTGCAGGAATTTCAGGTCTTTAAACCTCTTCAACAGGTGACGCTTCCACTCTGGAGCTATTAATATGGAAGAGGGACATTAGAATGTAGATAGACAGTCTGGCACTTAGTCCCTGAGAAGTTTGCAGACAGGGACCTGTGGGAAACTTCCTCAAGCAAAAGTCTTTTGCCCTGAGGGTATAAATGGTGGAGTGTTTCTTTAGGGTTGTTCCTAAGTAATGGGAGCTAGGGAGGTTAAGGCCAAGATGATCTTTAATTCTTTAGTGAGCTGTAAGAGGTCCCAGTGTGTTTTGGAAGGCTTGAAGAGATTGCTGTTCCTAAGTGTCATGGGATGACTTTTCAGATTCACCGTCTTGTAGCCTGAATGATTTGATAATGCCTTGTCTGCACCATACTTCTCTTACAGTCTAGGGATGTCCCTCTACTTCATTAATTTTCTTAAGGAAGCCCCCTCCTTGGAAGTGTTCAAGGCCAGGCTGGATGGGGCTTTGAGCAACCTGGTCTGGTGGGAGATGTCCCTGCCCATGGCAGGGGGGTTGGAACTAGAAGATCTTTAAGGTCCTTTCCAATCCAAACCATTCTATAATTCTATGATTGTACTCAGCTTTGGTCCAGTGACTTCATTTTGTGTCCTTTTTTATTTCATTTAATACTCTTTTACTTTTTTTAAAAAAATGTTGCCACAATGTAAGGTGATTACTGCATTTTAATAACTGAAACTACTACAGAATTTTGGAAGTAAACAGTTGATCCCTAGTTAGGCTGAATCCAATTCCCTTTAAAAGGCTAGTTACCCAATGACACGTCACATGTGGGATTAAAGAATATCAACAGTAACCTGAAATTGTAAACATTACAATTCAGTGAGTAGATACATTTGTTAGATTTCAATACTAACAGTTGCTCGGGCATCATTATTATATATTTACTTATTAATTTCTTTTCTGTTTGGCATTTTTGTAGCACCTCTCTTATTATCATAATTTAGTACATCTATATAATTTCCTTTTACTATTATCTGCAACAGAGAATACCTGAAAAGTTGGCACAATTAGATGGCTGAATAATGCAAACCACAAGAGAGACTTAAAGAGAGGAAAAAGAAAATACAAGCTAATGGCTAGTTCAACCCTCATTAAATGCAAAATGTAGCATTCGTAAGGTTTTCAAATTTCTTAAGCATCCTCTATAGCCTATGGCCTTTGTTTCAACCCTAGAGCTGTTCAGTCCCTCTATTTAAAATGCATGCTAACTGTTCAGAGGAAGGGATATTTTTGCATTTGCAGATGCACATGCATTCAGTTTCCAGCGATTTCTGAGTCAAATTCCAGTTCTCCAGATCATTTCTACCTCAGTGGGACCTGAAGAGCTTAGAAACAGTCTGATTTCTGAATCCACTTCTAAAACTCACTCAGATGTCAAAGCCATTTTTTCTCTATTTATCCTGGTCAGCACATCAGCCATCTTCTCTTTACTAGTTACTTGACATGCATTGTCGGTGTATACTATCAGGATGTTCTAGTGCAAAGCACAAAAAAAATCATCATGGTGAATGCTTCTATCATTCCTGAACATGTTATGATTTTAAAGACTGGACCTATTACAAAGTAAGAATGCTGCTTCACTGTATGTTATATTACTATGTTAGGTTAGGAGAGCTGTATTAGTGTGTGGAGAACCAAGCTCTGCAATCAAGCTATTTCCTGATATGCATCTCTTCATAGCTCATGTTGCATGAGTATGCTTTAACAGGATAAGTTGAAGAAAACCCAAATATCTTCATTTTACTTTTCTGGTTTTTGAGAGAAACAGGAAATACAAAAGGAAATTAATACATCCAGCACTCTTGGTAATCATTATCATAGCAGTTTGAAAAACAGTCACATAGAGAGGAATATATGCCCAGTCAGAGACTGCAGTGACCTCCCACACTGTGAAGTTCTTCAGAATTACTGAAATAATAAACAAAGTAAAAGCTCTTCTTTCCCCAGCAGCCGCCTTGATGTCACTTGTTTCCACATTCCGGCTTCTGTCGCTGCATCCCACACTCTCTCTGTTGCTAAGTGCTTTAGGCTTCTGCAATATGTTCCAGCAGCTCCCTGTTTCTCTCAGATCTCCAAACGTGCTATCATCTGAGAGCAGAATGTCTAGGTTTATCTGACATGATAAGAAAAAGGATTAAACTGTACAAATTACAGCTTCTTAAAGAACACGGGAATTTTCCATACCAAAAAACGTCTTCATAATCTTGCATGCCCTTTCATAACATTTTGTTAGAACATATTTTCAATTCACAGTAGGATATGTGAGGGATGGGGGCACATTATGGCTCCTGGGAGCAGCTGTAACTAAATCTCAACTCTAAGTGACAATAGCAGAACCAAGCACAGAGTACTTGCAGAAGCTTAGACCAGTACTGTCACTGAGCTATGCAAATAAAGAAGCTCAAAAATAAATGGAAATCATAGGAAAAGTGAAAAAAAAAGACAACAGTTAAGAATTTATATCATTTTGTAATTAGTAAGTATTGACTGTTTCATCTATTCGTCATTGTGACTTTAACATTGTTTGCTTTCTTCTACCCTTTTAGAAAGTACATAGTAGCCTCTGTTTAGGAGAGAATGATGTTGTCACAGTTATTCATGCAGCCCTGCCTGTCTCTTTTTTCTTTTTTTCTTGCTGGATAGGCATCTTACTAAGTGTAGTTTTCAGCCCATGTGCCTTTACCCACCCTGGGGTACAATTCCACAGCTCTCCCTGTATCCTTGCCTACAGTATCAGCATACCTACTACTGTGATTGCTGGCAGGTTTTGCTGTATCTCTTCATTCAAGATAAATTAAGCAACATTAATAGTGATTAAAGAGCTGTCTTAAAGCTAACATATATACACTAGATGTACATCCCGCCCTATCAGATAGAAGAAACATTCTAGGTACATAATTGACATTAGATTTGCGATATCACAAAGCTTGCTTAAGGCACAGGCAAAGTAGGCAGCATTTTCACAAGAAAGTAATTCAGCACATTAGGAGTGGATCAGTAGAACAAAACAGCTGATATTGAGGGACCTCATTTTTCCATGATATGTGTTTTGGGGGTTTATTCTGGATTATATTTAGCCTGGTCCCCAGAGCCAAACACCTCCGCTACACATGTGTTTCAAAGCTTTCTGAGAAGAAGTGTTAGGTATGTGCTAGAGGACCTTGTGATGATGCAGCTCATGCTATTTTGGAACCTACTGTTCCCATTAGAACTAAGGTGCCTGTGGAGCAGATGTGAAGCAGAGCTGCTGTCTTCATTTCCTGCTTAAGGAATTTAGCTTGTATGCACTAAAACCACCCTGAGAACTGAAACACTACATGGTAAATGGAGACGATGACAGGATTTGCCTCCAAACTGCACTGTTGCTTTGAAACAAATGGCTAATGTATTCACAGCCTTTAACAGCTGCTGAGGGCAGCAATCTGCAGGTTCCACTAGGGCCTATGGAGAGGAGATCAGCTACTTTAAGCTGAATTGCTTCCTTCCATATAGACCACCTTTCAATATCGCTGCAGGGCTTCCTGCTCTCCTATCAGTGCTCTGTCTTCTTCCTTTTCCCACATCCATTCTCCCCACCAGGACAAGGTCCCCAGCCTGTGCCATTACCATCTGGGAGGAAGGTAAAGGAAGCGAACTGTGGCTGCTGAAAGATGATGCAGGCTGTAGAGCAAGGACTGACAACTGCCTGAGACCTGAGCATGGAGATAGCCGATGAGAACTAAGGGAAGAGTGTCTCAAGGGTGGGATGGGCATACACAGGTTGTGAGAAAGGGGTGTAAAAGTCCCCACAGCTTCTAAAACACTGCTCCTTTTTTTCACACCTCAGCCTCCTCTTTCTCTTTGCTTAGCCTCCTAAAATGTCATTGGTAGTTCATAGTATCCTGACATTCCCCTGGAACAACAACAACAAAAAAGACTCTTCACAGTGTCCCAATTTCTTATTCTGAAATAGTTTGCCTGCTAGTGCTGCAAATTATGATTAACTACACAGAGTTTTTAAAACCATGTTTCAGCAGATGCTTTCTCTCTGTCCCCTTCTCCCTATACAGAGAGAAATGGAATTTCTTTTAAAACCTGTCTGGTTTCTTCTGGTTCCTAGGCCTCCAGACAAGTTCTTTTAATAACTGCATGCTGACACAAGAGGTATCTTAACTCTGTCTTCATTCCTTCACTTAGTCTGGGCCTGAAACCAAAGCTGATAACCACCTTTTCCCTTAATCAAAACCTGGGATAGATGTTCTGTTGCTTGACACCTTAAAAGCCTCTGTGGAGGACTGAGGTTAGGACACCCTCTTACTCTAGAGTAGTGTTAAATGGCCTGGGTTATTTTGAATCAGAGGAGAATACCAGCCAAGGCAGACATTATTCTAAGTTTGGATACACCAGCTAATAACTAAAAAGTGGTCTAAGAATCAGCTGAAAAGCATGCCTTGTTCCTTTCTAACTAGATAAAATAATAGCAGGGCCCCCACCCATTGTGGGGCTGAGGCCCAGGCCAAACATTTAAGGTACTCATAGCCCCTGCACCACGCTCTACTTCTTGCTTCTCTTCCCCTGAAGCAATAGTTCAATTAAGTAGGTTTTATAGTGCAGTTATGCGCTTAACTTGCTAATAATCAGCTCAGTGTAAATATCAACATAGTGCTGCAGAGGAGCTCAAATGTCAACGTAATCGTTCCCCTGGATCCCTTCAGAGACCGCGCTGTGCGTGCAAAGAACAGAGAGAACAAAGTTAGTTGCCAGAGGACAAACAGGTTCCCTGCAGCAACCATGGGAGAGCAAAAAGGAGAGAGGGAAAGCAGTACGAGAGCTGGTAGAGCTAGAGTCACCTGAAGTCAGCCAGCTGGACTCTGGTACAGTGGAAAAGGAGCACCCAGCAGAGTAACTACAGATCTGCACAAGGTGACACCAGTGATAAGGTTTTCAAGATTTTTCTATGTGGAAAGATTAGGAAAAAATCAGGCAAAAGCCCAAACAGTTTTGAATTCAGTTGACAATGACCAAAAGCAAAGAGTGTTTGGGTAGTTCATTGGCTAGTATAGAGTAAAAACAGAACCAAAAAATAAAACCTCAGCTGTAATGGGCAGCAGTTTGACATGTTTGCTGATACGTTCCTATAAAGGCCAAGGAATAATGCAGATGTAAGTGACCTGTATTTCATGTCTAAGGACATATGTCCTGGAAGAACTGAAACATGTTGTCCTGCAGTGCTGTGCCCACTGCAATGGGGAAATTCTACTCTCATATTCCCCCTTAACGGCTACAAATACCTCTTTAAGGGTAGTATACACAGATGCACTGTATTCCCTGAACTCTATTCTTGGTATGTTACTAAGATACGACTGTTTCTATGGAGAGCTTATTGGTGGGCAAAATAAACTGTTTTGATGAATTATAAAAAAGGCAAATTAATTTTTAAAACAAAATAATATATGAGAATGCTACTGGTATGAAATCACACAAATAGGGGTTTTCAAGTACATACCTCCCTCCTCTTTTGAATTTCTAATAGACATCTTAAATTCTGTCTAGTCTACAATCTGATATAAATTAGTATCTGTCCTGCAAAATACTTAACTAACTGTAACAGCCACCTACGTAATGGCTACAAAAGCTCCAACTGAACATTCGTTTGTTTTTAAAAGCTAAGCATAATTCTACAGAAATTTATTGTGGTTATAAGTATCTACCTGACCATGAATATGCCATGTTGTGAAGTGAACAAAAGAGCTTTGGAGTAAGAACAGTAAAGGGAAAGAATGAGAGAACAAATAAGCATGTTAAATAAAGCTCAGCATTTAATTTTAACATGCTTCTGTGGTAACAGCTAGACTCTACAGATGACAAGTAATAGATATGTGGGGGTTTGTGGCATATGTTTATAGCTCTAATTATTTTATACTGTGCTGAAACAGACCTTAAAAAACGCTGTGCTTGACTTAGAGAACAGTTTAGATGATCAATCAATGATTTGGCAAAGTAAGTAACAAGAAGCTACCAAAAAGGAAATCAGTGAGGAATTCCGCAATTAAGCCAACTGGAATTTATAAGGGACCTCTTCTTTTTTTATCTTTACATCTGCAGAAGTTATTAATCTCATTTGAAGATGCACTTTGGTATTTTCAGTGTCAGAAATATTCCGAATGTTACATATTAGCTTCACATATTGCCTTTTATTTTGGTTCTTCATAAGAAAGCCAGTCCAGGATCAAAATTCAATTTTAAATGAACATGCAGAAATGTCAAGTTTCTCACTGGCACCTAAGAGAAAGCTTTTCTTTTCATAAGCAGGAAAGAAGCTGCCATCTATACCCTTCCATTTTTATCCCCCCCCCTCTTTCTCTCTCACTTGTTTGCAGTCATCCAAATCTAGCACCAACACATGGCTGCCTAAAGCAGGAGGATTCTTAGGACAGTGAAAATTAGTTAAGAGAAGCCTCGCTCATGTGGCTGTGCTGATTTAAAAAAAATTAAAGGCTACACCACTTTGCTTTGTCCCTCCCATCTGCCAGAGGGTACTCTCCTTGTAGGAGGTGTGGCAGAAGAAACTATAGGCATCTGACTCATTTGCCTCTATGTCCCCACCAGTGGCTAAAGCTAGTTGGCACACTACACAAGGAAAGAGGTACAGTTCCCGTCTCCTGTCCCTCAGGGTGTAACAACTTTCAGCAGAAGGGTAGGCCAACTAGCTGGGGAAGTAATGTATTACAAAGTAAAATCTTAATTCTACCTATCTACCCTGCATAGTTAGCGTTGCTAAGATTATAAGACAGTAAAAGCCTTTGGCCTAGACTGCCAGGTAAAGCCATGCATCTATTTACCTCCTAATTTCCTGCATTCTTTTTTCCATATTTTCTCTCTTACATTCTCTTTCATCCATCTCAGTTCTCCTCCTGTCCCCCTTCTCTTGCCTTAGTGCTTGTTTTGCATAGGCAATCTCCCACTGACATCTCAAAAGCTACCACTATAAATCTGAAAGCAGTTCTGACAGCCAGCTGCCAGCGCACAAAAAACTCCAAAATGTAGCTGATCTGAGCATGCACAGGGATGTCTAGAACATATAAGGAATTCTCTACACATCAACATTATATTGTACACCCTTGTCATGCGGCACACAGAGCAATGTGTGCAGTACTCTGGCCTCCCTACAGCGGCCTGTGCTTACCTCAAGCCGCTTCATTCTGTCCCCAGATTTCCTGTACTTCATTTTATCTCCAACATCCACTATGTATACTGGTTCCATTTTCATGTGCCCCTTCTCATTCTCTTCGTATTCTCTACATCAGATTTTAGCTCCAATCCCACTTCTTTTATCCTCATGTCTCAACACTCCTTCCTGTTCAGCCTTAAAAACATAAATTTGAAAATGATCTGGTTTAATCTTCGCTGAAAAAACCTTTTTTTACGTAACAGGATTATAGGAAAGTAACCAGCTGTCATGACTGAAAGCACTTTCACTTAAGTCCTAAAATTCTCTGGAGAGAGCAATGATTACAATAAGGGAAAAATCAGGAAAAAATCAGAAGTTTGACACCTATAATCTTGTAACTGCAGGAGTCTTTCTGTATTTTGTGCTTTATTTTCAAATCCACTAAGTACTTTGAATTGGCAATGGTACAAATGTTCTGAGACTCACTGATGGCATTTCCAATCAATCCAGTGAGTAATGACTGCAAATGTCTAGGAAGCAATTTACTTGCAATGAAGAAGAGAAAATGCTTGCTATTCTGCCCAAGACATTGAACCTGCAAGAAAGAAACAGAGAAGAATAGAAGCCTCTTCCCCTGCCATTTCAGATTTCTGTTTCATAAAGGGAGAGGTGTATCCCTGAGCAGTACTTAAACAGGAGAAGCAGCAGAGGTTGTGTACACACAAATGACCAGCTGTCATTACCTTTTCATTACCTTCATTGTTTCACTCAAATTCTTCTCACAGGTTTTAGTCTCCAATGCAAAACGTAAACAAAATATCAAAAACTTCTTTCTTTCACTAGGCTAGAGTTTTATAGTGATCTATTTTCTACTGCAGAAACCCGCAGAAAAATTTTTAGACAATCTACAGAAGATATCTCACCATTTCCTATCTGAGTGTGATAACTGTACTAGGTTGGGGTAAACCTAATATCTTTGGTTTTGAAAAGCAGGATGTCCTGCCTTTCAAAGCAGTAGGAGAGAAATAAAGGAGTGTCTAGCCCTTTGTTTGCAAACCAGGGCAGAAATGTACAGAAAGTCTCTCTCTGTGCTATTAACTTCCTTCTAAAAAGATTAACCTGAGTCTTGCTGTTGTGGTTGCAAAGACTTCATTTATATTAGCTGGAGGAATCTCTGACTAGAGAAGAAATAGCATGAAAAATCAAGCAATGAAACTGGATTTTCCACATATCCCCAAAAATATGTACAACTAGTAGACATTTTGTATTTCCAAGTCCCAGATAAGACAGATATAAATAAAAGCATGAACTCAGGCATAAACTATTATTTACATGAATGATAAATAATCTTCAACATTTAGTGATATAATGTGTAAGGAAATGAGAAACAACATTTCAGTAGTTTTTGATAGGATATTGTTAATTTACATAGGGAAACTGAAAGATTAAGCAACATAAAGGAATAGGAAAATGAAAAGAGTGACAATATTATGTTATATGTATACGTTTGGTCACATATAATAAATATTTATATGCTATAAAATGACAAAATAAAGAGATAAGGGATAAGCACTGGATCACACAGACCTCCTAGTAATTGTAATTTCTCCAGCAGTTGATCAGTCTCCAAGCACCAGTATAGCTATACAAATGCAAATCTAAAGTGTAGATAACGAACACCTCACTATTTGCACTTTGGGAACTCTTTCCTGCTTGCCAAGCAAACAAGGTTTATAAGAACAAATAGTAGCTTTTCGTGTGTCTATCTAAAATATACAATTCAACTAAGTCAATGATCAGTTACCAGTTACTCAGATCATGGTAGAAATAGCTACAGTTCTTGTTAGCAGAAGAAGTATATACAGGCTTTTTGTTTCTTGCAAGGGTGACCCTCTTCTTGCTGCTACTTCCTGCTTCACTTCATTCAAAGAGGAAGGGGGTTTGGTCTTCCAGTGGCATTTGAGAAGGTTATTTTTCTAGCCCAGAGGCCTGCAAATATTACTTTGTACTAAATCCAAGTAACCTGGATAACATATTATATGAATACCAGCTTAGTATAAGAAAGTGAGAAACTATCTTAATTTGATTATTTTAAATGGATTGGAGTTTTGCATAGGTGGAAGACACTCATTACAGAAAGGAGTGCTGCTGCATAGCATAATATATAAATAGCTCGTGCTGTGAGCAGAACAATAGCTTTGTTTCTTCTCTCAGAGCACAGATACAATTAATTAGAGGATATTGCATTCTTCAGGAGTTTTTTGCATCCAATAGAAAAAAAACCAATTGTATTTCAAAACAAAATATTGTACTTGAAAATTATTTCCCCTTTTAATTACCTGCCAAGACTTTCCGTCTTTCCCCTGCAAATGAACACATCCCTTGCAGTTGAGCACAATGCTTTCCCACACTGTGGCTGGTTGCGAGGTCACAGACTCCTGCTGCTGCAACACAGAATCCTGAACTTGGATCCTAGCAGGAAAATAACTGCTTTCCACACACATTGTGTTAAAAATATATGCATTTCTGTAAGGTTTCCATCTACCATTATGTGAATTTCACTCATTTAACTCCTATATTTTACTGTCACAAAATAACTATGTCCTTCTATTTGATCAGTGCAGAGGCAAAACCACTGTATTCATATTCAAAGCAGGAAATCTTGGTCCCCTGTTAGCCACTGTATTCCTGCTAAAAAAAAATATATTCTAATGGCTGATGCAGATTTCATCAGATTGTCCAGTGGCAATAATTCATCGCATGTAACCTGGGCGTGCTCCCTTCTTGCTGGCTTAGAGAGCCGACCTATTGCACTCACCAGCCAATCCATCTTAAAACTAGTTTAAAATATTAATAATCATGGTTAGCTAGATGGAAATATGATTGATTGCTACATATTTCACTAAATAATAAAACAAATCAATAGCTATAGTTATAAAACCAGACTCGTGGGATAAATTAATCAAACCCAGTGCCTACATTTCAAACTTATGTCTGTCACTCTACCTTGCTTCTGTACTGGCTTTTGCCCAGATGTGAAAATCTTTCTCTGAGGGCACCTGGTAGTGGTGGATACAAAGGCCAAATGGGTATCAAGTGTTACACTGTTACAGACTTAACAACTCATTATTCTCTCCATTAAAAGTGGAAAACCTTAAAATACTCCCATTGCACTGCAGTTAGGGTTGACCCCTTATTTCTTAGATGACTCATCCCAACTGCTGATTTTTTAGTTTCTTCTTTTGTTTGTGTTAATTACTTTTCCTGTCATAACAGAAGTATCTTTGGCAGACATGAATATGTGTAAAGTAAACCAAGGATACTCTACTGATATCTTCAATACTTAAAAACAAAACTACGGCTTCATAAACTTCCAACACACCTTCTCCCCATACCTCATTCATGGAAGATAATTTGTTTGGATGTGCTGCAATAAATGCACTCACTGCTGCGCCTTCTCAAGAGTTTGTTTTACAAATCATGCATATAATAACAAACTTGCATGCAATCATTTACAGTGATATTACTTATCCAAAGTAGCCTTCAAATTGAATTAAGATAAAACAAAACACAGATAGTCTTGTTAGCATTCAAAGATCAGGAGAACTGGTAGGTCTAGCAAGAACTGGTAGGTCCCGAGCTTTAAAGGAGATCCGTAAGTGATATCTTTGCATTACCAGGAAGTTCAAAGCTGGAATGTCTTGCTTTCTCTGTGTTATTAAAAATCCCTTAAGTTTTGCAAAGGGAAGGTGGCTATCCCATGTCTTGAAAACATTCAAAAAGACCTCAGTAATCACATTTTGTCTCTATAAACAGCATGTTCGTTTCTGAGTCATATTTACTTCTTCACTAAAAGTCTACATCAGCATGAGCAAGGTGAATTTCTGTGCATTTAAGAAGTGGTTTCCTGCTTGCACTACTAAAAAAGGCAAGAGCAAGTGACTTTTGTTTACTGGGAAACATATTTGTCTGTGTTCTAGTTTGTTTGTGCTGCTGGAAGGGTACGACAGAGCTGGAAGCAGGGGAATTTTCAGCTGGCATTGCTCTTTGCGAAGGCAGCTCCCACTGGGCCCTACTGTGGAGAAGGCCCGCCTAGAATAAGCCGTACATGGTGCTCCGTAAGGTCAGGAGCTTGTTGCTGCTGCAAATCAAAATGCGCTCCACCTAGACACAGCATAGTGCAGACATGCCCGCAGAACGATGGAGATTTGGCCTCCCGCAGCATATGCAGGAGGGTAGCGAAGCAAAGACTCGAAAGACCTGCGAGTTCCTCTTAAGGAGACTGTGATGGGGCCTGGCTTATTCAGTTAGTAACCCTGGTTTGCATGATGATGGGACACCCATTCTGCGAAAAGGCTTTGTGGTGCTGACACTGAACTTTAGCTGCCAAGTAAGAGAGAGTAAGCAGACAGTGAGGATCAGCAGATGGTCCAAAAGGGTAAAATAAAAATGCCAAATTCTGTTCTAAGTGTACCTATGACCTGGTACTTTAAGTTCGAACTCATGTCACTACAATCACTTAAGATTTGGCCTTCTCCTACATTTTGTTCTTTGTGTGGTGAAAATATGAAAAAAACATAGTGCAGAATAACTGGCTCGCAAGACTAGCTTTTAGGTCTTGTTCAGTAACGTCCAGTTAGAGGTGGAAAGGGCTGAGAAGTGAAGGAGCGCAAACGGGATTGCTTTGAGGGGAAAAACTTTCCAAGCACAGGAAGGAAGCGTGGCTGGTCCTGGCAGAGCGATTACAAGGAGAGCAACAGGGATGGTACGGCCATGGTGAATGCAGGAAACAAAGGAAAGAAAACACTGCAAGAATAAGTATGGGAAGGATGTTAGAAATCGATATAAACAGCCACATGGCTTCCTAGAACTTCGGTTACTGCCTTGTCCGCCGAGGGGGATGAAGCGGGGAAAGCAAGGGGGATGCCCGCTGCCTCAGGGATGAACTAAATCACCCCGCAGACCCAGAGAAAACCCTGCCAGCAGCCGGAAAATATGAA
>NW_009705173.1:0-1533 GCF_000703405.1 Apaloderma vittatum
CCTGGGAACACGGACATTGGACCTGGGTCACCACGCTGCGATGGTGGCCAGGCTGATTTTCAAGCAAACTGAGGAGGGAACAAGCCCTGCTGCTCCCAGCCCCCCGGGAGCCTGCCATCGTCTAGAAGACCCAGGACCAGCGGAGGTGGGGCAGGACTCTGGGCTCCTGCTCAAAGGTCCTTCAGGCTGGAGCATGTCCCCATGCGGTGCGACTCGTGTCTGCACTGACCTTCAGCCCAGCGCCTCAACTCACTCGCTCGCAGCTCTGGCCCTTCGTTAATCACAGCTAATTATTACCAACTGTTCTAGCAAGTCACAAGGGATATAGCAAGGCTTGCCCCTGGAGGGGGACGACTGATGGTCCGGAGCAAATGGCTGGGGGAAAGTCAGGCGTTTGCCATCCGGGACATTTACAGTCTAATTATGCAAACAATGGTGGAGCAGCAGCTTCGGCGCTTTTGCCCATGGAAAGGGAGGAGCTGGTTTCTTCCCATGGCTCTCATCTCTCATCTTTCCATGATATATGGTTTTCTACTGTTGGGCGCTTTCTGTGGTTTTCTTTCAAAGGGGTGGAAATGAGATGCACGTTCTTCATCTGCTCCGCTTGTTTTGTGCTCCAATGCATTTTGGCCCATGCCCCAACATCAGGCCGTGTTTATTTAGAAGTTACATAAATGTGAAAACCTTTCAGGATGATAGTCGCCAAATAAAAATTAGGGGAAAAAGCACAAAAGAAATTACACCGAAAACCAGCAAGTATCATTTTTAGCCTGCGCTTTTTTTTCTTCCCAGTGATTACTTCTTGGAAACAAACCCCAAGTCATCCACATGGCTAGGGGAAGCATGAAGAAAATAAGCAGATTTTGCACCTGCCGGCTGTTGGCCATGGGTTTGTAGGAGAAAATCATGTGACCTTCATCCTGATGAACTGTCCAGCTAGGAGAAAGAGATCTCCAAAAATCTCCTGGAGGATTTCTATCTCGCAATTTGTTCCGCACAGGTCAGAGGCACGTTTAAGAAAGCGCCAAAAATCTGCTCATAGGAAATTTCCCTGAAATGCAAAGTCTGGATGCAGGCGCGTGTTGCCATGTGAGCCCCGCTGGAGAACGTGTGGCCATATGGCTGCCTGTGGAGGCAAGGCCATCCCATAATGAGAAATTCCTCAGCAGATGTCTCGGGAGGCTGACGCACAGCCCCTTCCCGATGGGGCGGGGAGAGCAGGGAGAGCGCGACGCGGCCAAACCTCATCTCGCCAGGTTCCCTGCGGAAACACGGTCAGGCCACACACCTGCCTGTGCAGTGCTGCGGATACTCCCTGACGGTCTCGGCTGGGATTTTTGGGTGTTACTGAGACTGAAGTCAGGAGGGGACAGGTGAAGCCAGCCCATGGAGGATGCTTGGGTATGGGGCCCCAGCTCCCAAGTGCGGCAGCGCAGTGGTGGTGTTGGCTGCGGGACCGGAGACACTCAGGGCTGCGCTCAGCATCCCCCCGCGGCAACCCCAAGCCCCGGCCCCGGGCCCTGCCCTCCCGCA
>NW_009705173.1:1557-12051 GCF_000703405.1 Apaloderma vittatum
GGTGTGCGGTGAAACAGAGCTGCCATGCCCCATCGCTGGGCCAGTCTGGCAGGATGCAGCCCATGGGGCGAGCACAGCCTTTAGTCCCTTCCTGCTCCTGCACAACAGGCTGAGGTGGCGTGTTGGGGCCTTCCGCACGGTGGCAAGTCCCTGGCGTAGGTTGGCTCGCTCCCCTCGGCGCTGCTGGGGCCCAGCCTAGCTCTTTTCGCAGACACCTGCACACGGAAGAGCTGCTGGTCAGTCCTAGACTATTGACCAGGGCCGAGATAAGCTGACCACACAGTTCGAAGGCCATCCCCTCTCCACCAAGCACGAGGCAACCTGTGAGGCTCTGGGTTATGCCCTAGAAGGGTGCAGAGCTTGGAAAAACCAAGAAATCAAGAGTGACAATGGGAACATCTGCCTTTCCCTTCCCTTGCCAGCTCTGGACCAGGCAGAGCAGATGTGGACTCATCCTGCCCTGTCCTCAGCAGCGCCAACAGCCCCCAAAGTCTGCTGCAACAGGGGACCCTCGAGCCACATGGCTCAGGGGTTGGGCCAGGCTCTGCCCCTAAGCCCACAGCTGGGGAGAGGGAACACTGTTTCTGAGTCTGGGTGGGCACCAGCCCATGTTCCCCTGTGCAGTCCTGCCTGACACTGCGCGGCTGCTGTGGGAGGACGAAGGGAGCCTTGGGATGTCCTCAGCCCCAAGGGCTGGGTCAGGCCAAGCTGGGAAAGCCCCGCAGCACCCAGGGTCCTGCTGCTCAGCCTGGCAGAGGAGCCGGGACAAGCACAGCCCGCTGGGGTGGGAAGATGGCGGTGCTGCACCCCAGGGAGATGTTTGCCTGCAGAGCCCTACCCTGGCACCCGCAGATCAGGGCTGGCTGCAGGGCAGGGACTCACAGGTCATCTGGGGCTTTTTGCACAACAAAGCCATGGGCTGCTTCTTTATCTTGATCTCCCTCCCCTATTATCAATAGTTTTTCTGGTCTGACTGCATTTCCCTGCTGCCACGTCCCCAACAAAGGGAAGAGGTCTAGACAGCGAAGGTGAGGAGGGTGAACCCCCTGCCCTGCGCACCCACAGCCTGCCTCGAACCCCTCTGCAATGGGGGAACACAAACAGCATCTGGTGAGTCTGCAGCACAGGGGAGTTGTGCTGACCTGGAGCAGGCACACGCTTCTGCTGCACCCGCACAATCAGCCACGGCCACTCGAGAGCGACACATCTGGAGGGAGCACCCGCTTCGTGCTAGGAGGCTGGGCACTGGTGACCAGCTCTGGCTGCTCTGTGCTTCAGATTCTCGCTTGGGAAGCAGACAGGAGTGACAACCTGGATGTGCCACCAAGGCACCAGTTGCCTTAGAGCTGGGGCACGGGCAGTCCCTCTGGCACCTGGCTGGGTTCGGGCTCAGCTGCCAGTGCTAGTGGGCACCCCATGCCCCAGGACACGGTGCAGAGCCCATCTCACCCCTGCTCCTGGCCAGCCCAGGCTCTGCAAAACAGGTTTGGCTGAGCCGGAACCGGGACGAGATTGGGTCTGCACTGCCCTCCCTGAGGTGTAAATCCCTGTCCCCCAGCCGAGCAGGTTCCTGTCCGCCTCCTGTTTCAGCATCAGCCCCGGTCAAGGAGCTACGCGCCCACAAACATGGAGCAGGACACAGTCCCTGCTTTGGCCAGGCAGGTGAGCAGTCATGCTGCAAAAATGGAAGAGGTGGAAACTCTGAGGCCCTGCCAGGAAGGTAACACCATGAGAGGTCCTGGGTAGATTTGTTTCCCGCGACCTGGCAGCGAATATTTAGAGGCTCTTAACTGCTGGGGAAGCCCAGGAGAAGTTGGGCACAGCTCTCATAATGGCACATGGCGCTGGCCAGCAGCATCACCACAAAGCAGGGCTGACACAGCTGCAGTTCTGGACACGCTGAAGCTCAGTTTGTATTTCTGCTGCAAACCAGACATGTCTGTTTCAACCCAGCAGATCCCGGAGCTCGTGGCTGTGTGGGGGAACACACTGGCACTGTGTCACGCCCATGCATGAGGAGCAGTCACCATGTCTGAGGAAAGCCTCAGGGTGTCAGACCCGATCCTGTGGCCGGTCCCTCTGCTTGCGCTGCCCCCAGCACCGAGCCCCATCGCACAAGCTGAGGCTGCACCTTCGCACGCAATTCTGCAGCTGCAAGGGTGGCACCTGCGGGTACCAAACCTCTTCTATGCACATCCCTGCACGCCCCAAGGAGCTCTCGGGCCGTAACTCCTGCGGGCAGGTGGCCGTTGTGAAGTGAAGGAGACCAAGGGACAACCGCCCGGAGCAGTGGCGGCAGCTGCAGGGCTGTGCTTGGCCTGTGCCAAACCTGGATGTGCCAACACGGCACGATGCTGACAGGTCCCTGAAGAGGAGCTGCCACCTCGTGGCACTGGGACAATTCTGCTGGCCTGCCAGCCTCGGCAACCCGGATGGGGACATTTAGGGTGGCCTCGCACCATGGTACCGGCTCCATTCAGCTGCACCGAGGAGGCTGGGGCTGCTCCCTGGCCCCGTGTCGCTGGGACAAACATCAAGCCTGAGGGACTCGTCTAAGCCCTGGATGCTGCCTCTCACCACCGATTCTCCACCTGCAGCTGCCCTCCACGGGTTTTGCTACACTGGCTTGTGTCAGGCTAGAAGTTGGCTGGGAAATGCCTCCTCTAACCCCCCTCGACTTGCTGCTGCAAGCTCAGGTGGCTCTGGCGAGTCGCGGCTGGGCTTGTGCTCCGAGGGCTGCGTCCTCGTGTGCCACACCTCGGCTGGGCCATGGGACGCCTTGGTGTGGGGGGACAGGAGCAAAGCGAGGAGCTGGAGAGGACCACCAGGCCAGAGAGAACGTGGTTTTGAACTTGCTGGGAAACTCCATGGCACAGCAAGGGCCCTTCTCCAGCCAAGGTCATCCCTGATAACCAACTATGCCAGCTGTGCTGAGTTAAAAGCCTGGGAGGAAGAGGATCTGCTGGCAGGGAAACCCTCCTGGAAGTTCCCTTTCGTGTGGGAAGCCTCAGCCACACAGAGGTGCTGGGGGCAAGTCCGGGCTGGGGGCTGCCAGCCACTCCCCAAAGCCCCCTTGCCCACCGTGATCTCCTCGCACGGAGGGATTCAGCCCCACCCTGCTTCCCAGAGCAGAGGGAAACAAAAGAGGGGGAGAAGGGGGAAGGGTCTAAAAGAAACTTATTCCAACTTCTTGGGGAAGAGAAAAGCCCTATTCAGGCAGGAAGAACACCCGTGCCGAGCTGGTCACTAAGCAACCCGCAGTAATTTGGTACGGCCGACGCATGGGCAGGGGACAAAGCTGCCTCATTGCCCATCAGAGCCCAGTTGAGTGAGCACCGGGCAGGGAGAGTCTGCAGGGCCTGGGGACAGGGGACATCAGCTGTGCAGAGACACCGCGAGGGGCTGAGACAGCCAGCGAGGTCCAGAGGAGCCCGAATGCTGCGGGAGTTCGTTGTCAGTTGGCTCCAGAGGGCGACTACCTTCCACCTGGCTCCCCCTTCCTGGGGAGGCTGTTTGTTGCTCCGAAGCGATTGCTGGTCTGCTCCACAGTCTGGCATTCACTTGAGGCTACATATATCATTCCCGACAGAGGCACAGGGCATGTGGGATAACTCCCAGCTCCCACGGAAACCGCGGGGCTTGCACGGGCAGAGCAGCCAACAGAGACTGCGCCCTCTTGCAGACAAGCTGAATTCTTCATTTGGATTATTCGTGCAGGGGGTTGTCCTTTGCAAACAAGGGAGACGTGAGAAACTGCTTGGCCTCTCTGCAGCACAAGGCAAAAAAGGGACACAGGAAAACAGGCCTGACAAATCCTACTGACAATCTGCACTGAAATGCTTCCCTCAGAGCCCGGGGGGTCCCTGGAGAAGCTGCTGCCCCCAACAGAAATGCTGCACAAAAGGAAAACAGCTCGTAGCCAAAGCAGGTCTCCCAGGGCCAGTTGGTGTGCAGCTGCGCCCCAGCCTTGAGCCTCACGAGCCTGCGGAGATGCACTGGACCTGCCTGGACACTGGAAGCGGCTTTTCGCCTGCTTGGTGTCATGAGGGAAGCATCCAGCCCTTCACGCACTTGTCTCCAGCCCTTGACAGACCTGGGAGAGCAGTTTCTGGGACAAGGAGCCAGGTGTTTACCCATTCCCTCCTGGAGGTGTTTGGCCAGCTCTGATCCCTGTCCTGTGATTGCAAGGTGAACAAGTGGGGGATGCTCAGGTGTGCCCACACAAGCTGCAAAGCACCTGCAGAGGGAGGCATTGTCATCAGCAATGAGCCCTGCCTCTTCGTGGCTTCATAACCCGCTATCGAAGCCTTTAAGCAACTGCTCTGCACTCACACTAGATAACCAAAACCCACAGGGCTGCAGTGAAAAATCAGCTTGGCCAAAGTAGTGCCACGTATTTTGCTTGCAAACCCCTCTCAGAAGGCCAACGCACCACAGGCTTGCTGGCTGCAGCCGGGCTCCTCTCAGCATGATGGGGGACAGCCAGCCCCAAGGTCAGAGAGCATCCATGCCTGGACTTGGAGAGCTCCTACTTGACCTGGCAAGGGAGCAAACAGAGCTTTCCCTGCACAGCTGAGAGCCAGGCGTGCAGAAGACCAAGCAAGGACTTGGCACACCAGGACCGCAGCACAATAGTCATGTCCTACAGCCAGAGGAGCCCCAGAGGAAGAGACGCCAAGTCTGGCAGGCCTGCTGCACCCCAGAGAGCGTTTATCTGCCCTTGAGCTGATGGTGGTGTTCCTTCAGAGCTGTCAGGACAAAAGCACACTGGGAAGCAAAAGTGAGACTCATCCTCTCTCAGGTTTAGAATCATAGAATCATAGTTATTCACCTGGAAGCGTCCAGTCCATCTTTTTAATCTACAGGGAGCAAAGTGAGAGCAGCCCCTTCAGGAATTAAGTCAACTTGAGACAGGATCTGTGCATCCACCTCCATCCACTGGCAGCCGAGGGAGCTTGCTCAGACAATACGCCCAGCTCCAAGACGGGCACCACGAATGGAGAGGCTCACCCCAGAACAGGTGTAGCCCCAGTCAGAGGAGTATCTCCTCACAAAGGGAGAAAACTGGGATGCAGATGCAGGACCCTGGACCATCTGCTACCCAGATCCATCCTGGATTATTCTCTCCCGACACCAGTGCCTGCAACAATCAGCAATGCTCTTGCAGCACAGCCAGATGGGGTTTCTCTGGTGGCATGCTGCATTTTCTTGCTACTGTTCTTGTCTGTAGCATTTGCACATTTGTAGAAACGCGAGAGAGCAGAGGTGCTGAAGGAGAGAGAAGGGATGAATGAGAGAAGGGGATGAAATGTGCCTGAAGTCCACAGTTAATCTTGGCTCTGGTGGTCCTCCTGTGTTCCCAGTGAGGTGCGGTTGAGATTTCCCAGGCAATGGCCTTTGCCACACCATCAGGATCTCTGATAAAGCTTCAGAATATTCTCGTTGTGAAGCTTTTTCCACACCTGCTTCTCCAGATTGAAGTCGTGGTTAATGTAGAAAACCAGACGCTTCCAGTCCTTGTCATAGTAGTGATCCGAGTACTTCTCGTGACCCTCCGTGATGTAGCCATAGGCACTCACCTGGGGAGAGGAGCCAAGGACAGAGGGAGCCAAGTGAAATATAGGACACAGCTCCCAAACGGGGAAGGAGCGCAAGACAAGGATGTCAGCGAGGGCACGTCTGGGTGACCCTCCACAGGGGACCAGAAGGACCAGGCTATGGACACTGGTTCCAGAGAGACTGCTGTCCTCTCAGTGCCCCCCTGGGAGGCAGGATAGCTCTCGGGCCACAGCAGCTTCACAACCTCTACATGAACTATTTTGGGGCTGTTCCTCTTGTCTTCAGTCAGCTCCTCCACAGCTGACAAGATCCCACATACAGATTCCATGTGGAGAAGGTAGGCAGGGCTGGAGCCACCCTGCTTTGCCCTCTTATCCTGTCCCTCCCTTCCAGAAAGTGCTGTGAGCAAGAATCGTGGTGCCCTTACCCGGTCACAGAGGTGGAGGGCAGTCAGCAGCAGCAAGGCTCCCGTTGTGGGTCTGTACAGTCGCCAGTAGTGCTTTCCCAGATTTTCAGATTTTAAAAACCTGCGAGAGGAGAGAAGAAAGTACAAAGCAGATGCTGGGTGTAGCAGTTCAAGATGTCCTCCCTGTGGCCTGTGTGATATTTTCCCTCCTTCCAGCAGCTTCTGGCCATATGAGGCATTTCAGACCAGCCATGCGTGCCCACCGGTGTGGGTACCGCTGCGTGCTCAGCAAAGCACAAGGCCAGCCCAGAACACTCCATCCCCTGCACTGCAACCTGAGCCCAGCCCTGCCCCAGCGTTATGGAAGGGCTTGAGGCAGTGGGGTAGAAAAGGGGGTGGATAAAAGGACCTAGGATGTTAAAGCCCACCCTTAAATCTGTCCTTTGCCTCGCAGTGCAGAAGTGGCTTTGAAGCTCCCTGGTGTATCCTGCTCCCCACCCACATTTAGGAGTGAAACAAGACATGGGGAAGGTGCAGAGGAGAGTCACAAAGCCTGGTAGGGGCTTTAGTGTTTTTATGCCAGCAGTTGCTAGAAAAATAGGAGTCCACATCAGGAAAAAAAGAGCATTAGAGCCCTCTTGGCCTTGGAAAGGACCCAAGTCAGAGGAGAGAGAGCAGAATAAGCAGGGAGGTATGAGCCACGTGGCTCCGCACTTGCCTTCTCTCAGAGAAAACATCACTCGGCTCTCAAGGAGACTGCAGGGTAAACACAGCCAAAGCAGGGCACAACAGGAGCTCTTCCTCCTGCATGTCTTGGCTACATGTGGCCACAATTGGCTGATCTTAGAGTGACAGTGTCCAGCACGCTTGTGAAAATGATTAGAATGGCAAAGAAGAGCAGCCAGGCCAGGCAAATGGGATACTGGAGAAGGGTCTGTCATCATGTTTGAGGGCACAACCAACTCCCGAGTCAAGAAGAAATCTCAGGAGAGAAGGGCTGTCATAGAGCCTTCTTCCAAGGTGCTAAGCAATGAGAGCTTGGTCCTGAACTACATCAACTAGTCCAACACTTCAGCAACACTTCACAAATCTAAAGCTGCCGTTTGCCCACAACCTCCTTTGGATGCCAAAAGCCAAACTGTGTGATGGCTGATGCTTCTCCAGCTCACAGATGCTGGATGTCTACCCACCAACATCCCACTGCAGCACCACAGAGGATTTTAACTGACTGCATGCTGACGAAGCTTACCCCCAACCTGTTGACGTGGCCAAACTGCAGGGAGTGAGCTTGGAGGAGAGAGCCCAGAGACAAGACAGAGGTGATGCTGGCCAGAAGAAACAAGCCTGTTAGAGAACATAACCCCCAGCTCACCGGTTCTTCACATATCTGAGGAAATCAGGGTGGACAACCAGGTATTTGTCCATCGTGAAATCTTCATCGAATCTCTCCCGGGGCCTCTGCCTAAGGACACGGATGGGGAGACTCAGGACAAGCTGCTATATTTCTTCACAGATGGAAAACATCAGCCCTGATGCACTTGGTGATAAGAGAACCACAACACTGTGAAGTTATTCTGCACCATTCCCCAGATTACGACACAGCCTCCGTAACCTGCGTGGATTGCAGAGGGAGAGATCAGGCAGGAGAAGCAACAACAGCAGATAGGGACATCAAAAGCATGTGTGTGTGTACGGAGGAGTGAAAGCAGCCTTCATCCATGAGTGGGTCACCACGGACAGACACCAGAGCAGACAAGAGCAGGGCTCATCCCAGAGGAGCATAAAGCTTTCTCCAGCTCTCGCCACTGCTCACTGGAATCAGCTACTTCTGGGAAGGAGGAGTCTTGGTCACAGCAGTGCTCAGGGCTGTGGAGGAGACAAGGTATTTCTCCAGACAAATCTGCCCGCAGAGAGAGGCTTTAACACGAGTTTATCCTGGCCTGCACCTCAGCAGAGCTGAGCACTGGGGAGAGGAAAAGGGCACAAGAGAGAGCTCCACACTGAAGGGTGCAGAGGCGAGGCCAGTTTGCTTTACCCATAGTGGTTCAAGAATCCTTTCCTGATGTCCTTGTTCAGCAGAAGAGCCTTCAGCCACTCGTAGTCTCTAGCTCCCTCCAGGAAGTGAATGTATCTGACGTGCTAAGAAAATAGGTGAGCACTAATGAACAGCACAAGAGAGATACAGCCTCTGAAAACAAAAAGCAAGCAGGCATCTGGGCTCTCCGAGTTCCTTGGACACACTTGCCAGCGCAAGTTCCCTCTCTAAAGGCAATTCCTCCAGCGTGAGCTCAGCCCCTCTGCTCTTCGTGCGTGGCAAGGTCAAAACTGAAGGCCACAGACTAAGAGCATCCCGGCAGAGCTGTGCACGCTCACAGGATGGACTCCACTTACTTTTCCCCGTGGGATGGTGCTGAATCCTCTGTGTCCCAGGATCTGGAGAGAGGACACTAGGGAGAAGGCTGTGAACCCATAAAAGGAGGTTTTTGTTCCCACATCTTTTTCGTAACCTTTGATTACGGCCCCGCTCACCCTGGCCAAACAAATCAAAGAGAGGAGCAGAGTTAGCAGGTGACCACAGAAAACCGTCACATCTGTGTTTGTAACAGGAAAAGACCGAGCATTAGTCTGGGGGAAGGGAGGATTAGGTCTATTTTGAGCTACGCCTCTCAATCTGCAGGAAAGCCCCTGTTTTGGAGATGGCTCTTTATGGTTCATCTGCAAACCCAAGCTCTTCCTGTGTGTTTAGGAACTTTCCGATTCCTTTTTGGTTTTTCACCTCCTGCCATCAGTCGTGCTGGCACTCGGGAGTCAGTGCAATCCTGGAAGAGGTGAAGTTACCGAGCCGTAAATATCTGTCAGCCAGAATAAGCTGGCTGCGTATCTTCAAACAGCTTGAACAGCTGGTTGAAGTCTCTCGGTCACTGGCACTTGTTCCTATGGGGAACTTCAACTTCCCTGATGTCTGCTGGAACTACAACAGAGCAGAGAGGGAACAGTCCCGGAGGTTCCTGGAAGGTGTCGAGGATAACTTCTGGCACATCTGGTGAGGGAACCCTCCAGGGCAGGACCCTGCTGGACCTGCTCTTTGCAAACAGGGAAGCTCTAGTAGGTGATGTGATGGTTGGAGGGTGCCTTGGGCACAGCGACCATGAACTGATAAAGTTTTCTATACTTGGAGGAAGCGGTGCAGCAAAGCTGCCCTTCTGGACTTCAGCAGGGCTGATTTTGACTTGTTTAGCACTCTTATTGCCAGGGTTCCTTGGGAATCGGTACCAAGGGGTTTGGGAGTCCAGGAAGGCTGGACGCTCTTAAGAAAGAGGTCCTGAAGGTGCAGGAGCAGGTCATCCCCGTTAGTCGTAAATCCAGCTGGAGGCATAGACTGGCTTAACAGGGATCTTAGGCTGGCACTCAGGGAGAAAAAGAGCATTTATGGCCTTTGGAAAAGAGGGCAGGCAGTTCATGACAACTACATAAACACTGTGAGGCTATGGAGGAAAAAAATGAGAAGCTCCAAAGCCCAGCTTGAAGTTCATCTGGCCTCTATGGTTAAGGAGAATAAGTTTCTATAAATATATTAACAACAAAAGAAAGGCCAAGGAGAGCCTCCATCCCCTGTTAGATGCGGGAAGACGACTGGTGACATCAGACGAGGAAAAGGCTGAAGAGCTTCATGACTTCTTTGCCTCAGTCTTTATCTACAGGAACAGTTATACGGAGGGAATCCAACTCCCTAAGCTAGGAGACTGGGACAGGGAGCAGAAAACCCCCCCCATTCCAGCAGGAAACGGTCACTGACCTGCTGCAACATTTAGATGTGCACAGGTCTCTGGGGCCAGATGGGATGCACACAAGAGTGCTGAAGGAGCTGGCGGCAGTGATCACCAGGTCACTCTCCATCAGTTACCAGCAGTCCTGGCTGACTGGAGAGGTCCCATCAGACTGGAAGTCAGCTGATGTTACACCCATATATAAGAAGAGATGGAATGACGATCCAGGGAATTCCAGGCCTGTCAGTTTAACTTCGGTCCCGGGAAAGCTGATGGAGCAGGTCATCCCGAGCTGTATTATGAGGCACATGCAGGACAAGCAGGTGATCAGGCCCAGTCAGCACGGGTTCATGAAGGGCAAGTCCTGTTTGCCTAATCTGATCTCCTTTTGTGACTGGGTGACCTGCTTACTGGATGAGGGAAAGGCTGTGGATGTGTCTACCTTGACTTTAGTGAGGCATTCGACACAGTTTCCCACAGCATTCTCCTAGAAAAGCTGGCTGCCCACGGCCTGGATGGGCATATTCTTGCCTGGATCAGGAACTGGTTGGATGGCCAAGTCCAGAGAGTTGTGGTCAATGGAGTTAAATCCAGCTGGCGACTGGTCACGAGTGGTGTCCCCCAGGGCTCAGCGCTGGGACCACTCCTGTTTAACATCTTCATCAGTGATCTTGATGAGGGGATTGAGTGCACCCTCAGCAAGTTTGCAGATGACACCAAGCTGAGAGGGAGTGTCGATGTGCTGGAGCGTAGAAAGGCCCT
>NW_009705173.1:12136-22278 GCF_000703405.1 Apaloderma vittatum
CTGCAGCGGTACAGGCTTGGGGAGGAGTGGCTGGAGAGCTGCCTGGCAGAGAGGCACCTGGGGGTGTTAACAGATGGCCGGCTGAGCATGAGCCAGCAGCGTGCCCAGGGGGACAAGGCCAACGGCATCCTGGCCTGGGTCAGGAATAGTGTAGTGAGCAAGAGTAGGGGGGTGATCATGCCCCTCTGCTCAGGTTTGGTGAGGCCTTATCTCAAGTGCTGTGTCCAGTTTTGGGCCCCTCACTACAAGAGGGACATCAAGGTGCTGGAGAAGGTACAGAGAAGGGCAACCAGCATGATTAGGGGACTAGAGGGTAAGTCTTACGAAGAGAGGCTGAGGGAGCTGGGGCTGTTCAGCCTGGAGAAGAGGAGGCTGAGGGGAGACCTTATTGCTCTCCACAGGTACCTGAAAGGCAGCTGTGGTGAGAAGAGTGTTGGCCTCTTCTCCCTAGTGAATAGTGATAGGACAAGAGGGAACTGGTTCAAGTTGCACCAGGGGAAGTTTAGACTGGATATTAGGAAAAATTTCTTCACTGAAAGGGTGGTGAAGCATTAGAATGGGTTGCCGAGGGAGGTAGTGGAGTCACCATCCCTGGACATGTTTAAAAACCGGTTGGATGTGGCACTTGAGGAGATGGTTTAGTGTTAGGGTGGTGCAGGGCTGTAGGTTGGACTTGATAATCTTAAAGGTCCTTTCCAACCTTTATGATTCTATGATTCCAAGAAGGACGCCTGCCTCACCGGAAGACGTAGTCGTGCGAGTCAATCTCCTGGCCCATCCCAGAGTTGTTCAGTATTCCTCCATTCCCCACGACGGCACAGCTGACGCATGGCGGCGTGCTGCTGTTGCTGTTGGCCAGGAGCAGCTGCTGGTGAGGATTTGGGGGCAGCAGGGACATGACCTCCTTCACCACTGTGAAGCAAACACGGTGCAGAGTTAGCATCAAGAGTCTTTGGGATGGACACAGTGAAACCACCACAGGTTCCACCAGGAGATGCACGCAGCCTGGCGCCTTTGGGAGGGAGATGCTGCAAACCTCCAGCTACTTGGCCTAAGGCTTCTGCTGGGAGTTGGACAGTCCCATCCTGACACGCCCCAAGGGACTCACGTGAATAATTCAGCTCCATGAAGCCATAGGGAGGCACAAAATGCTCCAGGCGGTCCCACTCGCTGTCACTGAAGTATCTCTTGTCCGTGAAGAGCGTGATGTTGGGCAGGAAAAGATCTCGCAGCCAGCCAGACTTGGCAGCTTTGGTCTTCACTGATTCAGAGCAGGTCTTGAAAATCAAAAAGAAAACAAGACAGGTTGATTAGCAGGGAGTTGATAAACCTGACTGAGTGCCAGTGCTTGTGTGCCTGTTGCGTAAGAGTAACGGAAAGAAGCACAGGAACTCCGGTGGGGCACCATCCACTTCCCTCAGCGTCCCCGTCACCAGGAACCTGAGGCGTAATTCCAGCACTACACCAATAACAGCTGGTGGAACATCCCCTGCGAGGACGCCAGACCTTCGTCTTCAGAGCAACAGGCCTGTGACGGCCTTCGGGCCTCATTAACTGATGCAAATTAACATCTGCAATAGGTCTAACCCAAACATACCAAATAAGGCCAGCAGTCCCCCTCTCTGACAGAAGATGTATTGTTACAGCTGGCAAGAGTCAGCCTGCGTGTGCAAACGGAGAGGGAACCACTCCATGGAGCTGGATTTTCCACAGAGCCAGCTTGGGCTCCACTTTATCTTAGACATCTTCCCCAAAGACTTACTGAAAGACAAAAGAGGAGACCAAGGGGACTCACATCCCCAGCAATGACCAGAGCACGTTGCCAAAAGCCTTGCTGTGTGCTCTACAGCTGAGCTGGGCTCTCTGCTACAGGTGGGGATGACAACTCGGACACAGCCCAAGGAGACAGCCCTCGTTCTGCCTGTCCAACAGGAGTGCAATGAGAAGAACGTTGGGGAGGGTTTCACGCTGGCAGCATTTCACATGCAGCACATTTCATATGCAGAGACAGGGATGCTCCTTTCCTGCTCACGCTGTGCTCCATACGGCCCAAGGCTTGGTACTTCTTGTGCCTCCACAGCGAGACTGGATCAGTACCAGAGGAACTGGGAAAAAGTCTGATCATGTAAGAAATGAAGGAGGTTGGAACGCTTCTAGTCACTCCCTCTCTGCAGAATTAGAGATGAGGTTTGGGAGCGAGACACGACACGTAGTGTCTGGATCCAAGTCTTCACTAAAGACAGTTCTACAGGCATTTTCTCCTCTTTTCCATACTGAGGAAGGGCTTCCCCGCTGTCCCAGCTGTTCTGCACGCCCAGATGCTTTGCAGCCTCAGTCACAGTGGAGGATGTTCCCAGCTCCCTGCCGTGAGCTGTTGTCTCCCATTTCTCTGCCAGCCACTGCTCTGCACTTCCGAGACGGCTGCATGTGCTCAGCCGCTCCTCAGATGAGAGGTCGTCTGGCAGTCAGTGAGCAGGATCCTGGTGACCTAACCCTGTGTCCACAGGCAGTAACGCTGGGCAGGAGGGATGAGGAACCGCCCCATGTGGCACACGCACTCTCAGCCATGGGATTGCCCACTCCCACTTGTATTCTGGGTGGCTCAAGACCGTGGGGAGCCGCGAAAGAAGGATGCACGTCCTGTCCCACAGACTGGATCATCTGTCAGGCCCTTCTGCTGTGACTCAGCCAGGCTGGGCCACTGCATGAGCTCAGGTGTTTAACAGCCTATTTTGCATTTAATAGTCACAGATCTCTGGATAACAGAGGTATGTCTGAGGCCAGCTGCTCCTGTCAAGCGGCTCGGTGCGGCGCTGAAGAGCACATCATCAGCAAGAGAACGGCTCGCGCTGCCAAAACGAGGGAACGACATCAAAATGCCACAAGGGAGAGAGAACTCAAGAATAATGTTAAGAAATACTAGCTGCTAGTTTAAATAAGTTAATTTTAAATAGAATGAATCACTCGGAGTCAATCATTTAGCATGAGGATGCAGGGGTTACAGGTTCACGTTGTGCCCCTTGGTGTCCTATTTGTCTACCACGACTTGGTGAGCATGAGCAGCCAGATTTGCTGCAGCCTTAGGCCACAAGTCGGGATTTTTTACCTAGATTTGCTAGCCTTTTACCTAGTTATGCAAAAGAGGATCTCTGGAGCCAGCACAAACCAGAAGATAAGGAGGCCACAATCAGCAGCACAAGCTGTGACTCGACAAGATAAGAACAGTCAATGGCCTGCCTGGGGACAGAAGAGGAACGCAGTAAGGTGTTAGAAGATCCCAGGCCAGAAATCACCTCTGGATCAAAAGGCACGTGAAAGGCACACGAGGAGCACGTGAGGGGCAGGTGCATAGATTGAAAGGCTGTAATTGCCAAGGGATTTCTTTGTTCAAGACCTCTCTCTGGAGACACCCAGTTCAAGCTGGTTTTTTTCCCAGCGTACCATCTGAAAAAAACATTTTTATAAGATTTGATTCCTTCTACGGGAAACCTAGGGCAAAAACTGAGGAGAAGAGAGGCTCTCAAGAGTAAGAATGTGTGTGTGAAAGTAGTCGAAAGGGGCACCTATCAGCTCACTGGAGTTGCCCACTGCGAAGGGACTTTGGTCCTAGCAGGGGAGACTCGGGTGAGGGGTGCGAGACACCCAGGATGGCGTATCTGTGCTCTAGTGGCTACTCCTTTACCAAATAAAACACTAAAAAACAATTAAACTCATCCTAGGATTTTTTATTGGCCCAGTGCACCTGTCTCTGCTCTCTGCATGTCTCCCAGGGCATCCTGGGGTCGAGGGCAGCAAACACGATCTGTAAGAAAAGTTGGGAGCTGTGTAGCTGTGCAAGTGCTGTTGCCTTGACAGGTACAACATGTCGTTTGAGATTCTCACCTTCATCCCTACCAAAACCTTGACCTGTGCTGAGCTGTTCATATGTAGCAAAGAGGAACAAAACAAGATGTGCTAAATGCCAGATCTGTTCTGAATTATTGGCTCTGTTGTGATGATGGTTCAATGCGTAGCAAGAAAATCCCAGACTCATCAACATGTTGAGACTATCTGAGTCGTGGAGCTCTGAATGGGTCAAGAATCTGCTTGCTCACTGTGAGTGTCTCTATACAGGGTGGAAAAAGTGAACTGGTAACATGTGGGAAAGACTCTCCTCTTGTTGATAACCAACCACAAGAACAACAAAAAAAGTTATTTCTTAACCATCATTTCTCCAGTGGGGCACATCACACATAGTTGAATTTTCACCAACATTGAGAGAAAACCTTAAAAATAAGAACAGTGCCCACTCTCCTGTCTCCAAGGCAGGCAGGTACATGCTTATCAATCCTCATCTAAGTCTCTTTCTTTGACCTTATTTTGACTTTTATACAAGCAGAAAACAAAGCCTCCGTCCATGTGCACAAAGACCCTCCTCACCATCGCTGCTGGCGTCACTCCTCACAGCCCAGCCCAGCGCCAGTGTCACTGTTGTGGTACACGTGTGCGTGGGTCAACAGGCAATCCTGGTCCTGTTCCCTCACCATGACCCTGCCGGGCTGCATAAATCAAAGATCAAGGCAAATCAGGCATTTTAAACTCGAGTCTTCACAGGAATGCAGATGCTCAGCTTCCCGAGAGACTGGGTGTGAAGTGGGAAGCCTATGTGAAGACTGCCAGGCACCTAACGCCTGCCCGTGGGCATCGCAAAACGACGTGTGAGCCAACTGACCGTAGGGTGCCACGTCACAGGGAATGCATGTGCTGTGTGCCTAAGTCCCCCACGCAATATATCAAGGCACTCAAGAGTGGGACCACCTTGGGGCACATCTAGAAGATATTTTCTCCAGCTTCTGATGTACCCTGAGCTCCAGACAGGGCTGCTCGGGCTGACTTTCAAAGGAACCCATGGAAACATGTGCAACTTCTTTAAGTTCCCACACTGGAGCATGGTGGAGGACTGGCCAGGCTAACTGAGTTTTACATACAAGTCTCCCTGTCTGGGTTCCAGCGGCACCTGCAAATACCAGTGAGCTGATCTATCGGCAAAGGGCACACGTGACCTGGGGACAGCAGACAAGGGGCTCAACAAGGGGGCATCATTCCTGGCGAGCACACACAGCCATCGCACCTACCAATGGTGGAGAGGAGTTGTCCAGCAAGTACTTGTCCTCAAAATCCCACCGTGGCTCAGACTTGAAGTCAGCAGCCCTCAGTTTCTTCTCTTCTGTCACTGCAGCAGCCTGAGCAACAGGTCTTGCAGTTTTCACTGATGCAGGAGGCTCTTTTGGCGTTGCTTGGTCTTTGGTTACGTTGTTTTCAGAAACTGCCTTCAGCCCAGGGGATGGTTTCACTGTTGTGTTCTCCTTGGTTCCCTCCACCCTGGGAAGCGGTTTCACTGCTGTCTTTTCTTTGGCTTCTTCCACCCCTGGGGCTGGTCTCACTGTTTTCTCCTTGTTTCCCTGCACCCTATGGGTTGTTCTCGCTGTTGTCACCTTGACTGCCTCCAATGCAGGGGGAGGTTCCACTGTCATGCTCTCCGTGGCTTTCTCCATCCTGGCAACTGGTTTCATCATTTTCTTCTGCTCCTCCTTTTCTTCCCATCTTGGTGTCCTCTCGGCCATATCTTGTTCGAGCCTTTCTCTCCCTGAAGTCACCTTTAAAAAGCTCCTTGAGTTCCCATTATCAGAATAGTTTAAACCCTGTTGCTCCTGGGTGTCCTCTCGTAGCATTTCTGGTGTGCGTTGGAAAATGTTCAATTGCCTGAATTCAAAGGAGAAGCAGACACGTCATGCACCTTCCACTTAATGCCAAACACCTTCCAGCCCATTCCCAATGCTCGTGACTGTGAGGCTCTCTCTGTGCTTCTGAGCAATCACTGCACATGTCTACCACCTCAGGGGACTTGTCTCGGCAACTGCCACCGAGTTTCTGCAGGAGGAGTTCAACTTCATTTTCAACTTTTCACCAAAGCGTTATCCAGCTTCCCGCACCCTTCTCGCCTGAACACTGCTCATCTCCCCGCCCAGCAAATCCCAGAGGCCACGCGCTCCTCTTCAGCACTTGGCTTGGGAAACACCCACACAGGCAGGAACTTCAACCCAGCACCGAAGAGCTTTGCCCCGTGCCAGGCAGGACCCCTAGCAGCGCCCCCAGAGCCCTACAGGGCTGTCGTGGAGATCCTGAGCTGGGACATGGTGCACACCACAAAGGCAGTCACCTGGCTCTCTTCTCCACCAGCAGAGCCAAGAGCTTCAGCAGCAGAGCATGAAGGTCTTCCAGAATTGAGTAAGGGAAGTCTAGTAAGAAGCAAAACTCACCCCTTTACCACACATCACTTCATGAGCATTTGGGGCCACAGGCACTTTTCCCTCTCTTCCTCCCCCTTAGCTAACTCAGTGGCCTCTCACAGCGTTTGCCAGGTACACAGATCTTAGGACAGGCACTTTGAAGCTATTGAAATACACTTTGAAGTTTAAAAATGTAAAATTGCTGCATTTTCAGCAGTCACCTCTAATATTGCAGCTGCCCTGCTGCCTGATTCAGAGACACAAGTGGGCACAAGGACATCACAGGAGGATGCAGCTGCCAACAGCAGAAGAGCCACTGGCAACAGGACTGAGCTGAAACCCAGCAAAAAAAAAAAAAAATCAAGGCAGAAGTGGTGGGGTTTTGTCCCAAATGTTCCTTGTTATCTGCATGCAGCTGGAGGGTGGAACAGGAAAAAAGAAGGTGAAAAGTTCTGCAGCTGAGCTTTTATGTACAGCAAAGCTTTTCAGCATAAATCAGAATAGTCGTGGCACTCTGATTCCACACTCATGCTCACCTTTTGCATGAAGCAGAGCATTGGTTTCCAAGAGCTGTGCATTGACTCTGAGGTGATAAATGGGGAAAGAAAAGCAGCTCTGCAGGTAGCAGGCTGTAGATAACAGTTCAGCTGCTGCTGCAGCCTTGGAGTGGTGCGGTATTCATCAAAGCGACTGGGAAATTATCAGCTAAGGAGGCTTTTAAAAATCATTTTGTATCGGGTAAATACTTGAACCTTTCCAGCATCAATTCTAAGAAAAAGATGTTGTTGTAAGTGGCCTCTCAGCTCTTCCTCTACTTTCCCTCCCACTCATCAGCCAGTTGCAACTGAGTATGTAGCAGCTGCTTTCTATCGCAGTGCTTCCACGTATAAATTTGCCTTACTGTTTACTGCCTAGTAAGAGGAAAGATTTTATACACGCTAAGTAAAGAGAAATTTGGTAAGGTAGCACAGGCTGATCTTAAATCCCTGGAGGATTTTCTGTTGTATTTTTAAGATGACATTTAAAAATCTGAAATTAAAGGGCAGAGAACAAACGCAACAGGACAACACGACAAACCATCCCCCAGCCCAGACTTCCCGTATGTGCTGTCTCGTAGGGCACAGATTCCATCCCAGCTCTGTTACACTTTAATTTCAAATACCGTGCCAAACGTACTGAGACCAAAACGTAAAACTGAGGGCCCTTCGCATCCAAAACCTTGCTCCTGGCAGCCAGACCCAGGCAGGCCAGGCACTCACAGACCCTGCTCTCCTGACCAGCATTTCAAATCCAGAAAAATGGTCAAAGCAGCTCATCAAACGTCAGGCTCTAGAGTCCAGCTGGCAAAAAACCGCAGCAGCTCAACGACATTTACTGTCATTTTCCTCTCCATTTACAAAGCCCGAGGACAAACTGAGGATGAAGCCATGAAAAATGCTGCTTCGTGCATTCTATGTTACACATAAAAGTTTGGAAATAGAACTGACACACGGATAACCATGTGCAGTTCATGCCTACCTGTGTTTTATTTATGTTGCAAAGGACATGGACATTTCCATTATCTGAAACTACGGCAGAAGGAAATGGCTTCAAGCAGCCGGGCAGGGACAGCCACTTCTCCTTGATCGCCGAGTCCGTCAGCAGCAGAGCTGGGACAATTCACTTCTCTACACCTCTGCCTTCTCTCCTGCCTCCCTTGCTCCCAGCCTCACCTCTCCTGCCTGCTCCCATGGCATCAGCCTCCAGAGGTTGGTTAGAGACTAACCCCACCAAGAGGAGCTCACGGGGGAGAGCTGGGACCACCCGAGGGCTGGCGGGGAGGCTGGAGGGGCACTTCCTACACGCAGCGTGGGGCACCAGCACAGAGATGGTAGGAAAGGCTCAGACACCTGCTGTGTGCCAGGAACGATGCCAGGGGCAATTTACTGCAATTCCCTCCACACCCATTCTTGCAGGTTTTACTTGACCGTTTCTCTGAAAAATACTACATACATTGGTCAGGTCTGCATAACGTTGTTCTCCCAGTATGCGGCATATTTGTCGTAGGAATCAGGTGCTGAACTCACAACAAATCCTAAGGTATCCCACCGAATTCAGTGTCCAGCAAGGCAATCTGGACTACGGCTGAATGAAGTCCTTCTGGGAGTTACCAGGAAAAACATGTACTCTGTAGTGCCAACATCTGGAAACAGGCAGCATTGGTAAAGCAACAGCTGCTTTCCTGAACAGCTACGCAAGGAAACACTGAAAGCCAGTGATCCAGTAGAAGCACCTTTTTGACTGCAGATCTTCCAACACCATGGAGTCTGATTGTACACATGTGGTCTGCTAAAGCAAAGTGGTCACTCAGAAATGCAAGTTTCAGGGTAAAAAGACACAGAGAGAGAGAAGGAAAAAAAAAAGTGAGCACAAGCACCCTATCCAGGCAGTACACATCACAAGAAATAAGGTCTCTTACCTGAAAATCCTTGTCTTTGACAAGCCAGAAAAAGAGCTGAAATGAGCAATCAAGATGCAAAGGTTTATTAAAACAACGACCCAAATGAGAGCTCGGGGAATTTTAGGAAACCTTCTCCTGACAAACCACATGGTGAGATGCTGGAGAGAACAGAGGCTCTGGTGCCGCTGCTCAGAGGTGCTCACCAGGCAGTGCCTTCCAAAGGTGTGTTGAACGAGTGGGCTGGTCTCCTCTCTGCATTGCCCTACGCGAACGTGCACACCCTTTCTTCCAACATTTCCAGACGCTCTGCACACAGATCCAATTGCTCAGGCAACACAGGAGCTTCGCACTGTTCCCTCTATCACCCCAAGCTTATTGCAACACAGAGTGGGGAAAGAAACACCTTTTGCTGCACACAATGGAGGTTTCCTGTATTTTCCTTCATGAGGTTAGTCCAATGTAAGAAGGAAACTCTCTACCTCTAATCTGGTGGAAACATCACTGGGAACATTTGTGTGAATTATGGAAGCGGCCACAGGTACAGTCAAAGCAATCAGCTTTCAGATCCCCACGTGGCCCACGGGCTCAGGAGAGATTCTAGGCATAACCACGAACAGCTCTTTATTTTCCTCTTTGTGCAGTAATTCCTTGCAGCTCCAATCCAGAAGCAATCCCTGCCCCCAAGAGCTTTTTTAGATACACATTTTTTCACTTCATGACTGCTTTGAAACACGTCAGAGTGAGATTCCTTGCAAATCCACCACAGAACAAAGAAGTTTGTGTCAAAAGGCAGAGCTGGGCTTGGGTAAAATGTTAGAGGACAGGGATCAGTCAGACAGTCCCCTCCCTCTTTCAGAAAGCTGACCTGCCTCTAGGGCAACTGAAAACACTTTAATCCAGCATTTCACATGTCTGTAAGGTGTCAACTCTACTGCAGTCTAACCGTGCTAGGGCTGACAGATTTGTTAACATTGGCCTGCCTGCCGCTCAGGTTCCCCAGCTGAGCCAAGTGTGCCACCAGCTCTGAGCTGCTGCTCCACACTCTGCAGCTGCTCTTCTCTTTCTCAGTCAGGCTGCCTCCAGTACCAGCGCCAAGACTGGTCTCTTACTTCTGGCTTTTGAACCATCTCACACAGCGGAAAGTCTCCTTAGGCAGTATTGGCGAGGCACGGCTCTTTCTGCGTTGTCTTTTCTCCTCGAGACTAATTCTACGTGCGTTCTCAAAGGAGGCAGCACTGTTACGGATGGTGTCTCCACGTCTCCCGATTGGAGGCCAGAGTGGACCACTGATGGTACTCAGTATGGCCAAAACTGAGGTGTTGTTTCAGAGAGTCCTTGTATCTCCTCTGTGGGGCTCCTCTGCTGCGGCAGCCGGTGGCGAGTTCACCCCAGAGCACAAACTTCGGGAGGCGGGGGTTCTCCCTCCCGGACAA
>NW_009705173.1:22340-29854 GCF_000703405.1 Apaloderma vittatum
CAAGGACAGTGACATCAGCCACACAGTCAGTCCAGTTGATGTTTAGGGTTGTGCAGATGCAGCGCTGAGGAAAGCGTTCAAGGAGTCGCAGGTGGTGGCGGTAGATGACCCAGGATTCAGACCCATATAACAGAGCAGTCAGTGCAATGGCTCTGGAGACACTCATCTCTGTACTTTTCTTCAGGTGTTTATTGCACCAGTTCCTTGCACTAGTGATGAACACAGAGACAAACTGACAAGGACATTAGAGATAAGGATATGTGACAAGGACTGTCTGGTGACGAAGACTGTGGTGAAATCCGATGACAAGTCCTTGCAAGTGTGCTAGGGGTGACTAGTTTTGAGACAAAGGTGAAGAGTCCATCATGAGGAAGACATACGGCCTTCATCCCTGAAGACCCCTGCCCAAGACCACCAGAGGCACTGCGCAAGCGTCAAGAGGAGGAGCTGTAGACCCCCAGACCTGAGTGCCTTTTCAGGATAGTTCATGAATATGTATAGGCGTCTAATGAATATATAACTTTCACTGCATATAACCAAGGTCGCTGCATCGTTCAGGTGTGCACGTTTTTCAGGGGAAAATATTCCCCCAGTGCTGAATAAACATACCTACTTTATAACCTTCTAGGTTGTAGAGTCCTTATTCTGCGTGTCACCATTATTTCACAGGGATCGCTGAGCGGCCAGAAAGCGATAGCTATGCCAGTTCACCGCAAAGACAGGAACTGGATGGATCTGAATCTGTGGCTAGCTGTAAAATCTAAAAGAACCAGATCACCCTGGAGACTCCACAATGCAGCCCCTTGACATTCAGCTGGTTTCAAAGAAGCTTCTAATATATTCGCTTTTTTATTCTACATAACACCAAAATAAATTTCGAGTTTCTCGTATCTGTGAATCCCAGCATCATGGACAGACAACTGTCCCCTACACTGCTGTCCCTAGTGGGACCCCAGTCATTTGGGTTTTGTACAGTACAACCAGGTTTTGCTCACCAACAGTGTGAGTCAAAACAAAGCTTCACTAGTGCCATGTGACACGAAATGCCCCAAGGGTGATGAATCCCTGCCACAACCCTGGGGATTTACGCTACACTGGATTTGAGCCACGAGCATTGTCAGACCTGGCATGTTTTGCTTTTCATCGATAGGTAGCAGCTGGTAATCTCTCTCCCCATGCTGAGTTCCATGACATGTATCTCATCCTCTCCTCTTTGGGCAAATCAGCAGTCTGCCTGGAGATCCATCTTTGGCAGCCCAGAAGGCATCTTGGCACCAGCAGAGGGAAAGACGAGCAGAGATAACCCCACAGCCAGTGCCACATCTGTACCAGATGTGTAGTTTTACAGGCTATGGCAAAAGGCCTTTTTAGCTCCGGGGGAGCTGTTAAATATTAACCCTGACAGTTCAAGGGAACATGACCGTATTGTTTCTTACAACATAGGTTGTTTCGTACAGCTCTTATCTAAAATGAACCTCAGATACAAGAAAAGCTTTTGTCGATAATATCACAAATCTCAGAAGTTAGCACTCACACTGCTACTGAATACACAGAGAACAGACAGTGTTTGCTTTAAGTTACAGGAAAGCCAGTCCACAGGTTTCACACCTGCCTTGTACCCAGCCATGCATCACAGAAAAAACCCGCAAGGATTCCCACTACAAGGCTCAGCAGGAGGGGCAAGGGATAGCAAGATTCCTACAACCAGAAAAAGACAGCTTCCTTTGCTTTTAAAGAACCAGGCGGTTGTAGGGAACATGCCTGTAGTAATCTGTGTTCAGGAAAGACTGTGCTGGGGGAAACAGCTGAATGTCTGGCAAGCACAGGCTTGATATGCAAAATACACAGCTTCTCGCCTCCATGTGTACAAAAACCCCCCAAAACTCCAGCCTATCAGAGCACTGGCTTTCACTTCCTTGGAGTGTTATTTCATCATCTGCCACCTCCACTGCTGAAATCAGCTCACCAAAGCTCAGGCTGACAAGGCTGATCAGCTCAAACACGAGGCCAGATGGGAAATGGGGATGCACTGCAACTCCGTGGGGGTGGCCCCATGAATACTGAGGCCAAGAGCAGAGCTGCTCCCTTATAAGGTTTGAGTCCTGGGACATGCAGGGCTCCCTGCCAGCAGACAGGAAGATAATAAGCAAAGACTCCACCTAACATGGGAGTTGGCAGCCTCTCAAGGGCCACAGGCCAGATGCCAGCCCCTTTTTCCAAAGAGAGGTTTTGCACAAGAGGTTCCTCTGGCAGCCCTATCGGCAATAGCAGGAGATATCGCTTCTCTCATGGTGTAGAGACTCTGAGCCCAGCACTGCTCCTCGTTCAGCATGTCCAGCTACCGACATCAACGTCCACACCAGAAGTTCTATTCGTTAGCACTGTGAAAACAAGACTTTTTTTAAAAAAAAATTTTACTAAGCAAACTCCACGTGGGATCATCAAGTGAACATGATTATTTATTAGCTCTTGTCCAACAGTTAATTTAATTCCCCATCCACTTAACTACATCCTTAGTTACATCCTGGACAGATAAAAGGCAAATTTGCCTTCCTGTTTGTTTTGCTTTGTTTTATTTCCTAAACAAACTTTATCTCCCTTACATCTTAAGCTGTGAGTGTTGTGGGTGTTGGCAAGAGTCTGGCCCACATCAACAATTTCTCTGCGTGATGTTCTCCACAGGGCTGTGTATCAAACCTTGTTTATTTGCCCGTGCCCTTTGTGCTTTCCACTTTCCCATAGGTCCAGCCTAGGGACGAGGACAGCACAAGATGCGCTTTGAGAACAGAGCTGCTCTGCACAAAAAGAGCTGTTCCAACAAATTGACCAAGCTTCCCTGAAGGACAAGCTTGCCTTTCTGCGACAGCCATAACACACCAAATAGCAGGACTTGACTGGAAGCCTGTAGAATAAGGAGTTGCTGAAGAAGCTGGGCGTGTTTGGACCTGGTCACTGTAGTACTTGATGATGTAAGAACTGAGAGTTCTAACCGGGAGAGGAAAAGAATGACGTTGCCTGCAGCATGTGACCTGTCAGTGGTCATGCCTGTGGATTAGCAAAGGCTTGGGAATATCAGGTTCTTGTTTGTCCCTCCCAGTTCCGTAGTCATCTTCAGAAGCACATGCTTTCCGGCTGGGAATCCAGCGGGGAAAGAAATTGCAAGAGCAAACTGCACAGCTATTTGTCTTGCTTTTACCAAACAAAACTGACAGCCCAAAACCCCCCAAGCTTGCCTTAATTCCACACTCACCAGCCATTTTCCAGCAAATCCCTTTCCTTCTGGACCAAACCTGCTCTCAAAAACAGTGAACAAGCATCCAGAGACAACCGCATTGGTCGAGGCAATGCCCCCACCTCTTCTACTGCTGCACTTGCAAGAATACCCACAGTTTTGTCACAGAGCAAAGCCTCAGAGAACTGCGCCAGGAGGTGGGGAGCAGCTCAGTGAGTCAGCTGGTCTGTGTTCTCCACGGGCTGAAACGCCCCAGGAGAGAAAGCAACAGTGGCTTCCACCGTGGCACACCAGCATCCACGCGGCAGAGCCGCACAGAATGCAAAACTTCAGTGGTGCTGATTTATCTGCTTGGTATCCAGCACCACCCAGCTAATGCCCCAGTAAAGAACGCGCCAATTCAGCAGGTGATATGGGTCCAGGCAGGAACGCTTCCTCCTCTCTCACAGGGTCATGGGACCACAGCCAGGCTCCTCCAGCCAGCTCCCAGGCCCCAGGGAAAGTCCTTGCCTGGAGCAGTCGCCAGGAGGTGGGCTGTAAGTGCTCCGACTTTGGCGATATCACAGCCACTGCTTACTGTCTCAGTTCTTTCTGTAGGCACAAAGACTACTCGGCTGCTGAGCACAGTCTCTGTGGCCACAGCTATAGGTGCTGACCTCTCTGCTGAGGGAAGCAGATCACGTCCTGCATTGCGCTGCTTGTCTGCTTCCAGTGCTCTTCAGCACTATTCTGCTTAAGCTGCAACACTGAAATAACTCTGATCCTAGCATTCCTTTCTCAGATATACACAGCTGAGAAGACTAAGGAGCCACTTAATTGAAGAGAATTAAAAAAAAAAAAACATAAAAAAAATACACTGCTGGCAACAATGGCTGGACATGTCAGCTGGAGTTACACAGGCTAGAAAGAACCAGGGTTCCTTTTTCCAAATGCCTCCCTCAACAGCCTTTGGTTCGTGCCATCCCAGCAGGATGCCTAGCTGACAGATAGAGACAAAACTCACACCGCTTCAGTGTTGAAATCACTTGGGTTTTTTTCCCCCTTTAAAACCTATTTGATGGAAAGGAAGAAATAATACTGTTCCTAGACTAGGAATCTAACTGTTCCCCCAAGGAGCAGGGCAGTACTGCAGACAGGTGAGAAGGTAATTTATCAAACTCACAGCTAGCTGGCATCCCATCAAGAAAGCAGCCTTTCCAGCTCCTGTCCCTGACAGCTGCCAGGAGCAGAGGCATTCCAGGACTCCACTGCTCCAGAGAAAAAAAACCACGAGAACTACAAAGCCCCAATTCCTCTCTGTACCTCTGGCAAAAAATCGCAGGCATCTTATCTCAGCACTTCACACCTGGCTGCAAAAGTCAGGCCCTGTACACATAGAAAGCACAGAACCACACCTGTGTGTGGGGTCTACTGATTTTAGAGCCAGGAGTGAAATATTTCTTCCTAAAGGTCTTTCCCATACCCTTCGCACTGACTTAATATCAGAAATCATCCCTCTTGACATCTGGCAGGACAAATGTGCCATTTGGCATCCTTTGGGGTGAAAAGCGCTACAGAAATGCCAGATGTGAGCCTGCTTCTTGGGTGGTAGATATCATCATGTTCCCCAACTTACACTTGGAAAAATGTGGCCTCACAGTGCCTTCCTCTCTGCTCCTGACCGGCAGCTGCATTAGAGAAGCACAGTCACAGTTTTAGCTGCAAGAATAGCACAGTCACAGACTCCTGTGAGGAGCAAGATGGATTTCCTGCCAGAAATCACGTTTCTCTTCCTCTCTCTCTCTCTCTCTCTCTCATCTATTGCCTTCTATTCAACATTTCTTCTCCTGCTTTATTCAGACACCCAGAGGGCCCTGTGCTGCTTTTCTCCACTTGCCTCCTATTAACTTGAGAGAGGCTTTTGCCAGCCATGGAGAGAAGGTAACTCTCTGCCACCCCAGTTGCACAACATTTACCGACTCCATACTGGGAAAAGCCCAGGCAAAGTAATTGCTGGGCAGGGGAGCAGCACACTGTGCCATTGAGTGGGAATGCCAGATCCCTGTGCTCCGGAAGGGCACGCCCTTCTCTCCTGCTTCCCTGGGAGCTGCTTAGCATCTCTTAGATCGGGATTTGTCTCACAAGCCTTAGATCTCCGGGAAGGACACTCCTGCTGCACAGCTTCAGCCAGGCCCAGAAGATGGCACAGTCTGCTTCTAATACTGCTGCGCAAGGACGTTCTTCATCTCCTCCCGTGAGCTGCGCTTCCTAAAGATGGGTGTCTGGTGAAAAGCACAGCAGAGAAGTCAGGCAGACACACACTGAGGGTTTGTTCCTGGCTCTCCAGCTTGCATCTAAAGCCTTGTGTCCTCATTTTTAGTTATCAAATGGGAATGATCAGCCTGCCCCAGGAATACTCCAAGCTGTGCCGTTAACAGGGTGACGTCCAGCCCCTGTGCTCACCTCTGCTAGACTGCCCTTACAGCTGGATCAAGTGGCACTGCAGAACCATCGCAACAAGGGCTGGAAGAGACGTCTTGAAAGGTCACCTCATGGCGCTCCAAGCTTCGCTGATACCTAAACCAGCCCTGTGACTCCAAGCAGATGTTGGCTGGGGCTTGTCTTATCTTTCAGCACATGATGTTTCCCTCCCTCTCCCTAAGCAATCGATACGACTGCATCACACTCAAGTGCCTGTCATCTATGGCACCCCCTTTGCTCCACCTCGCTTTTGAGCTTGGTCAATGTTTGAGTTCATATTCACTGCTCAATATTGTAACCATAAGCAAATACAGACCCAGTTAACTGAAATAATTAATATCTTAACAGTAAATGTACAAAGCAATCAAGAGGACACTCAGAATTCTGTAAAAAAAAAAAAGTGTGGAAAATGACTCTTCTGGTTGTTTAACTGTGTGATATTCTGTGAAGCCATATGGGAAAGTGCTCTGAATATTCGGGAACAAATAACAAGCCCTTGGGTTTATAAACTTTATGCAATTTTAAAGCACTTGCAAATTGCCTTACTGTGTTTCCCTCAGTTGATGTGGAAAGGCAGTCACTGCTGAGAGGAACGTGACAAGCCGTGCTGCAGCACCACACGCTTTTCCAGACAGAAGGCCTCTGAAATAAACAGAGAGGAGACAGAGCGATAAAAGGCAGTTAACCACGTGAGAATTTAAACAGGATCGTGCCAGGAGTCCTGCTTTGACCCAGAGCTACATGGGTATCTTTTTGTTTTCAGCTTCATCTAAACGCTGGTGGCTCCACCACAATGCCCTCGGAACTCTGGTGGCTGAAGCCACAATGCTCCAGCAGCTCACAAGTCTAAGGCAGGCTATTTGTTTTGCCAAAGTACTTCGCTGTTGTTCAGGAGGTCGATCTATTAAAAACATTTGGATACGTCAAGTGCCCCCCAAACACATTAAAATAACTACGTTGTTTCATGGATGGAAGTGCAGGTCCTCCCAAAAATACGATTTGATTTGACAGTTAGCTCTATCTCACTTGTAACTCACATCTACAAAACACACATGCTCTCTTTCTCTTTCAAGATAAATATGTGGCATTTTACTTATGGAACTTCACACAGTTTGCTAATCTAATCTACCCAGGAAGAAAAAATAATTTCCATCTTATCATGAGGTTAAGTCTTTGGGTTCTTTGTTATCCTGTAACACAGTCTATCGCCTGGGATTGCAGCTGAATTCCAAGACAGTTTTTCTAGAAGGCCAGTTCCTTCGGTTCCTTCCTGTTCCCTGCAGAATGCCGTATTCAGCCGGCCTCTCCCTTCTCCAGGTATCAGCACTTGACAAGGTCTGACCCCACAACTTCAAGTAAACCAGAAGACTGTGGTTCCATTCCTGCATAAATAAAGAGCACATGCCTCACTCAAAGGCCAGTCACTCGCTGTACGTGCCCCAGGCGCGAGTTTATCTGCTACAAACGTTGAAGTGCACCATCGGCCTGGAAAGTCAACAAAGTGCTATCTTAAGGCTGCCTGACCTCCCACCAGGGACTCTGGGTTCGATACGCTCAGTCACAGGTACCTGTTCTACCTGACTGCTCTGCCAACTGCCCCCAGAACACCAAAGCCAGGAGAGGTTTGGTGGTCACTGACATCACCAGGGTTTGTCTGCCGGCCAAACTGAGTCACGCTCACGCCTGCAAACCCTTGGTCACCAGTTTTATTAACTGGCTTTGATTCAGAGCAGAGCATAGGTGACCAGATTTTCTTTCAACACTGCAATCGGCAAGTGGAACCCATGCACAGAGAAGAGACGAGCAGAACTGGTGAAGTACA
>NW_009705173.1:29926-30277 GCF_000703405.1 Apaloderma vittatum
GTCTGTTGGCGTATGGCGCACGCCCCCCCTCCCCCAGCCACTTCTCTCCCCAAAACGAGCTGTGCACAAGGCTATTTTGTCATATTTTATGCTCATGAAAGAAAAATATTCGAGAACACAAGCCAGGCAGCTAATGCAGTGTCCTGTCCTCTGGTAGCTTTGTTTAGAGAGAAAAAGGCTTGTACAAGGGTGGGCTCAGATCACAGCTCTGCTACCCCACCACGTGCTCATGATCTCCTAAGCTGAGGGGACAGAACCCTGCCACTACCGTTGCCACAGGCTCTCCCACCTTAAGACAATGTGGGGGACCAGTCTGGGGCTCCCAGATCCCAAAGGCAGATCCTAAATGTC
>NW_009705174.1:0-4489 GCF_000703405.1 Apaloderma vittatum
CATAACAAAATAGCAACATTTTCTAACTCCTGAACAGTCATATTGTACATAAAATGAAAAAAGCTTCTATAACAGTTCGAGCACAAAAGGTACTAGTGGCATGAAAACAGTGTCTTTTCCTCATAGTAGAAAATGAGGTTTCTATTTAATAAAACCCCCAGCCACAAGGTTATGTGTTTTTGTAACTGTGAATGTGTGTCAGTGCTGTTGACAGCTTCTGCATTGGAAAGGATCTCATTATTGTCTCCAAACAAAACCACACGTTATCTTTTTGAAAAGCAAAGTTACATTCATGGTGAGTCAGTCACTTTGCTGAGCGCCGGTGGGATAATTTTTGGTATTGGGCACTGAAAAAATAAATGTCACCCCAAAGTCCAGAATATTTTCAGACAGCACCATAAAAGGCTATTCAAGCTAACCAGTTCCTAAGTTAAGAACGGAACGGGGCTGGTGAGCACACAGCCATAAACAAACATTCCACTTCGGTTAACTTTGCTCTCTTAGGTTCAGGGTTTAGGTCTCCAGTTTTCTCATGTTGGACCAAAACCAACTACAAAGCAGCTGTGTCTTATGCAGGACTGACTCCTAAACAGATGTCCTCCACTACATTTTGGGGAGCCTTGCATTGTTTCCATAGAATGAAAATGCTTTTGAAGCATTCTGCTCAGCCCAGAAGTTCACCTATTTCATGCTTCTCCAGTCTTTTAGCTGAAAGTACAAAGCAGCCATTAGGGAAGTCAGGTCTTCCTTGGTGGATATTAAGAGGACCAATTTAGGGAAACAAGCAGTGGGGAGCCAAGTAGGAAACAAAGTAAAGTTATCTAGAAGTAGTATTTTATTCTGCACCAGTGCTAGGGTATAGGGAGAGAGAACTGAGAGGCAATGCTTCTTTAGTCTACTCAGTTTAAGTAACTGTATGCACCTTTAGCATGAATGGCCAGAGAACATTTGGTTTTAAAAAAAAAAAATGCTTATATATAGACCTTTTTGTTTAGATCTCCCCTGAATGCTTCATGGACTAGTAGTTCATCATATAAACAGACTTTATATACATGTATATTTTTAGTATATTTGCTTTCTTTTTCCATATCTCAAAATTACTGAAATGTAACAGGTAATTCCTGAAGTATCATTCCAGCAGAAAGCAGATCTGCTTTCTAATGTTAGGGTACGTTGTATTATCACTAAAACATTTACATCAAGCAAGGAATTATAACTGTGAAAAATCCCCTTATCTGCATCTCACACACAAGAGTGCCTGATGTGAGAGCTGTAAAATTCCTTGGTTGTTCTAGCATCCATCCCTCATGTTGCTGTCCATGTAACTTAAATCTGAAAAAATACACCCATTTGTGAGGCTCCTGACTGGAAAGTTTCCCGAGTGAAGACTAGTATATAGTAGCATGTTACACAAATTTGGCTTTTGCAACTGCAATAGCTTAGCTAACTCTCTAGCAATGTAACGAACCTCTGGTATTAGAAGGCTGATAGCTAGATCTTTATTTTGATATATAACAGGCCATGAGGACTATGGGATTCAGAGAGCAAAAGCTATACAGTAAGCAGCAATTCACAGGGAATACGCTGGAAAGCTGTCTGTTGCTTCACAGGGAGAGTTTCTCATTGCAGGAAACCTGCATGTGTCAGATAAGTCTCTACTAGACAAGTAGGATGCAATCTACTTTTATAAATGTCCATTTGGTGACTGCATCCTATCTCAATGTTCACAGTTTTCTTTAGATTTCCTGTTGTTTCAGAATACTTGTGACAATGCCAGTATAACCACTGTGATGAAGCTTGACTTGAAGCAGTGGCATCTGCTCTGCGCAAGAGACAAGAAAGTGATGGATGAAACCCACCCTGGCTCAGCGCAGGGTGTGGCCCCACCGCACTTCCACTTGCAACACCTCCATGGGAGGGAGCCCATCCCCAGTGTGAGGACCTTACGTTTTCCCGGTCCTTGCTCTCAGATGCCTCCTGTAGTCTAGAGCTATTGCTTCATCCTTGAAGGATACAAGCCTCTCAGCTCTAAACAACAAACTGTTCTCCTGGGAATCTCCAGGATCCCTGCATATCTTCTAATTGCTGTGAAAGTAACTCTTCTCTGGCAAACTGATGAATCTGAACTCTGTGGCTCCTTGTTTAATTCCCTCTCTCCCAGTGCCAGTCTCTGCTCCTTACCTGTGCCAGCAAACACGGACAATTCTTGTATTTCTGACAGAACTTACCCTGAATAATTTCTCATATCATATATCTAGCAACATTTTCCTGCAAACAAATTTAGGTTTTCTTCAAGACATTAAATAACTTGGAGCAAATCCCTAGTTTCACTGTCAACCAAGTCTTAAAACAGCAGAGACAACCCTTTTTACTTTTAACTACAAATTACAAAGTATCACGGCCAACTCAAGTGCCTCCTACATCCAAAGTTAGCATGCATACGCTGTGGCAGCTTTTCAAGCATTAGCAGAAATGCTCTGGTATGTTTAAAAAATGAAAGTTCTTCGTTACACAGCCCCTAGCATCACTTCAGCATTACACTTACTTTCAGCACTAGCTGGGAATACACAACCCGCACACTGCACCGCAAGCGCTGCGGCACGTTCCTTGCCAAGGGAAAAGGAGCGCACGGCACCCGCCCAGCGCGGGGAGCGCTGCCGAGAGCGAATCTGCTCAAACAGAAGGTTTGTTCCTGCGTATCTTGAGCTCCATTTCGGCAGCAGCGGAGATGTCTTCTTTAACAGCACATTTAACAGCAACGACACAGGGGGCGGCAAGTGACGGCAACCGCGGGGAGCCCGGATCTGCCGCAAGCGCATCCTTTCCGAAGGCTTTTAAACATTGCCACCTTGTGGGCCTCCTGCCTCCTGGTGTCACTGAGCTCTCCGCAGGTGACTCCCTGCGCAGATTCCAGAGATGCCAAGCTGGAGGCTGGAAGGTTTAAGTTAACACCCAACTCGGGTGCGATGCGACTTAAGTTCCCGTAGTTGGGGATTAAAAAAGGGACAGCACCTTACAAATCCTATCAGATATTAATTACCAAGCCTGTACACTGACGTTTTGTGTAGTTTGCTCTTTTCCCCACTTTACATTACGAAGGCAGCACTAATACAGTGCAGAAGAGTTAATATTTAACAAAACAAAAGCAAGAGTACATTTTCTCAAAGCTCCCAAACAGAAAGGGAGAATCGATGTCCCCTTCCAGGGTTTTTATTTATTTTATTTTCTACAAGCATTTCCTTCTTACTCCAGTCCAAAACTGAAATTGTTTCCAAAAAATTCTGTGGCTTTTCTGTTTCATGAATGAATAACTCAATGACTTGAATTTAATTGCTCAAAGATGTTGCAGAGGAATACTGCTTATTATTGACACTAAATTTATCTAGCTACTGCCTTACAGACATCACAAGTTCTTAGGCATTTTTTCAGTTGCTAGCACTGTAGACTAAACACGTACAAACACACAAATATACTTACTTTGAGCATCCAAACACTTTCCCTGGTTGCCGGCTTGAACTGTTCCTTGCAGCAATTTGGTACTGAAAAGAAAACATGAAAAACTTTAGTTCAAAAAGCAAACAGGGAAAAAAAGAAAAAAAAAGAGACTCATTGAATGGTCTTTGTCTGTATTGGTTGGGCAGTGATGCAACAGCCGTATGCTAAAAATGAAACAAGAGCAGAAGTCCTTTGCTACAATACCCTAATTCAGCTGCGTTCACAATGGTTCAGTGTCTAACACATCTGCACAACAATCAGATGTCCCTCTGATATAGTAACAGATCTATGAGCTCTCTTATGCAGTGCTACATTCAGAGTTTATTCATAATTGCCAGGCACATTGCTGTTTCTTCATCTGACCAGGCTTCTCCTGGGCACAGGCAATCAGTTATGACTGTTGTGTCATGCAACTGGGGCCCTGCTGCACTTGCCTGAACAGCTTTTCAGAGGAAAAAATAAATAAATTAAAAAAAAATCTACCCTTGAGAAACAGATTAACTGATTCCTAGGAAAGCCTGTGTTCTTGCCAACATGACAGAGAATCCCTGGCAACCTTCTAAAGTGTCTCACTTAACAATGACGTCATGATGCCACCCACTTGTAGCAGCCATGTTAAGGCCTGTTCGCTTCTGTGTTCCTAGATGCAATTGCCTACAACTGCCAGATTTGTCACAGAATCCCCAGAATCACAGAATGTTAGGGGTTGGAAGGGACCTCAAAAGATCATCTAGTCCAGTACCTGCGCTGCCAGAGCAGGATCACCTACAGTAGGTCACACAGGAACGCATCCAGGCAGGTTTTGAATGTCTCCAGAGAAAGAGACTCCACAACCTCCCTGGCCGGTCTGTTCCAGTGCTCTGTGCCCTCACCTCCATTCTCCCAAGCGCTACAGAAACACAAGCAGGAGCAACCATACATAGGTTTCAGTTTGTGCCATGAATTACATGCTAGGGTTACATGGCTGTTTCTTAATTCACCTTCTCAGTCAGTA
>NW_009705174.1:4520-22077 GCF_000703405.1 Apaloderma vittatum
ATTTCATTCCTAGCAGGTAAATAATGGTTTACAGTCAGACCAGGACTCTGGTTATTGCTTGTTTTGCATTCCTAGTCAACTAGTTGAGACAGCCCAGCAGGGAGGGGTATTCCAAAGGCATCTGTCTCTGCATAAGAGCATGCAACTATACCAAATGGGATCCCAGGGTGCTTGGACTGAATCAGGACTGAGGGATGCAAGAATCTCCCACAGATGAATTTATATTCATCATAAACCCTGTTTTAAGAGGAAGAAAACCTAAAGCAATTCTCACTCCAATTCATTATCATCTGGGAAAAGTAAACAGACGTTTAAAGATGGTTTGTCTAAAGGACTGGATCTCAGCTCCAGGAGCTGTGACTCATCCTGGCAGAGAAATTAGGAAGGCTGCTAAGAGACTGGAAGGCTGAAGCTACCTTAACGCCAAACCAGAATGGGAATTAGCTATTAAGCATGTTATTGTTTCATGTCTTTGAATCTCTCCAAGCCTCTTAATCTTTGCTTTTCAAAGTACTCGTTTTCTCCCCTCCATTTGTTTAATGTGGAAAGTGATTCCAGCACAGCTGACAAACCTCAGGCATTCTATTGGCAAAGAAACAGCAAACCCATCTTGCTATGTTGGCTTTTGCTCAAGTGGACCCCCTGAACTTCAGCTGAGATCTAATAGCACTACTCCAATAATTTGTAAGGATGGGACACTCTTTAAGGTAATGATTAGAGGAAGTAATCTCATGTCAGAAGGTGCTGACCAGAACTTCTAACAGGAAACACCAGTGAAGAGATTTGGTAATTCCCTTTGAAATGCAAGGCTTAATTTGCTCATGGAGCATTTTCCACACTATACTTTCTGAAGAGAGCAGTATTTATGGCATATCAAAGACTGAGGTATCTATTTACATCGTTTTCAGTAAGTAGACCTTGGTCTGAGATAACATCACCCCCACACTGAACTTCATTCATATACTCTTAAAAAAAGAAAAAAAAAAAACAAAAACCAGACATCCTCAGAGCAGAGGTTCCTAAAACTTGAAAACCGATGATGATGGACCTCTTTTTGGTTTGACCTGTACATATATCTCAGCAACAGCTCCTGACTCTTTGCCTGCATACAGGTATTTACCCGAGGTACTGGAAGCAATGCAATGGCTACGGCCAGATGAGATAATTGGCACTTGCTGGCTGTGGCGTGCAGCAGCACTGCCAGGTCCCCACCTGCCCCGTAAGCCACGCCAACACCTCAACCTGTACTTCTGGCTTGAGATGCCAAAGCAGCACCCAGGCAAGGGAGTGGTAGGAAACACTGGATCATTAAGGTGGAATTTAATTTAGGTGGACAAAGGAATGCAGCAGAGGTCCTACTTAGTGGGTGTGAGGAAAGTATCAATGGGGACCTGGAGTCATCTTTGGAAGGGCAGAGGGTTAAAGGTGTGCAATGGAAACAAGGGGGAGGAAAGGATGGCACGTTTCCTCCCACTACATGCCAGGCTATGCACAGCTCTCAGCTGCCGGCACTGGCATCATATCACTACTCTACATAAACCAGGAAGCACAATTCAGTTCCTCAAAACTCCCTAACACATACAGCCTGCACTGATTATAAAACAGGTTTCCATCTCCTAAAGAGTGATCTACCAAGATGTTTAGGGAAATTACTCCTTCCACACTGATAAACACAGGAAAAAGATCAAGGAGTAAAAAGAAAGAGGATAAAGATGTAGGGGATCTGGAAAATGGAAAAGACCTTAAAGGTGCATCTCAGAAAATCTCACATGGTGAAACAGGTAAGAAAAAGGGGTTATACATTTTTGGAGAACAGAAACTTGTGATATGTTCAATATTTTAAGGTTGCACATAGCTGTAAGTTCTCTATATTATACTATCTGTTTCTCTGGTTGGGGAATTACGTTGGGGAAAACCGATTGATGTTCATTAGAAAATGTTTTGAGTTAAGCTGTTATTAACAGAATTGAGTGGATTTTATTAACAGCTGACAACTATTCACATAGTGCATTCAGTTCTCCCCCTCCCACAATCCACTCCTGCAACCTCTTCATGCCAACCCACTGCAGCGAGAGTCAGAAGGCCAAGCCCAGATGGAGATCAGACTGGTGGGCCACTGGCTTCCAGGCAGGCATTCACAAAGTCCCTCTGGGGGTCCCTCATTTCACCAAGTGTATATAGAGCCCTGTAGCCTATGCTTGCTACTTTCTCAGATGCAGTTGAGTTATATGACCTGCCACCGATGCCATTGTGCGCTGGTGGAGGCCTTGGACAGGTGTGACAGACTCCTGCTGTTCAGACTTTACGGAATCTTTGAATGTCCAGTGGATTCAACAGGACTACTGCCCCCCAGGGCTAGTATGGTTTGAGAAGGATTTCATGTGCTTCCTCTCAGTGTAAACTTTTCCTCATTGCGAATCTGGGTTTTTCTGGTAGCTATTGTTAAATCCACAAACTTAGCTACTTGCTGAACCCATTCACACAAACTGACAATACCCCCTGAAATGCTGTAAAACATTAAATTAATTTTGAATGAATACTGACTGGAAAAAAGAAAAATCCAAACAAAACAAGGATTGGGCAAGACAGATATGAGGAATCAAGCAGAAACCAAAGCAATAAAGTGAAAAAAGTTAGTATAGCAGAGGTGATTTGCAGAAAACAAGGTACAAAGCACCTAGAAGCACATCATATAGTCATACTATGAAAAGTAGTACCCATAGCTGTTAGTTTGAAGGACCAAGGAAGAAAAGCTGGGACAGAATGTTATTAAGGTGTTTTAAATCAAATTCCTTCTAGTAAATTTGGCAATGCATTTTCAAAACTGTCTCCACGAACTGGATTTCCCATGTGGGCAGAACCCTGTCTTCTGTTACTGTGTCTCAGTGCACCAGGTGCTTTCTTCCATACTGGACAATCTTTTTACCTCCTCACTGCCTAGGACTGGCAACGTGATGTTACATGAAAAGAGTTTGTAATATAGGCTGACAGTCGCCTATTATTGCCTCAAATATCCTCAGTGATTACAGAAAACAACTTCAAAACCAACTTATTTTTAGCAACTGAAAGAATTCAAGCAAATCCTTTGTGGCTCCTATCCAGGCATTTACTGAGTGGCGAATAGCTTGACAAATTACAGAAATGGACAAACTCAGAGTATAAATCAGAAAACACTGTACATCACTATTTACATATGCTTTCCTGTTGAAAACATGCAGCAAAAAGATTAATTTTAAGGCTTCCAGTTTCAAAGGAAAGAACTGCTGTTTTTATGAGCTGTGCATGAATCACACATACAAAAAAAACCCCAAATCCCCCATACACTTCACAGTTTGTCAGATTTCTCAACTCACTGTTAACTAACAGCCCAACCCTATGCCGTCTCACTGCTCCTGCAGAAGTTCTCTGCACCTACTCAGGACTGGGCTCCGCAGCGCTATACGGAAGGCAAAAAGACAAAGACTCAAAGCAAAGAAATGAACTAATAGAGCTGAGTTTAGAACTATCTCCAACTCCAAAACCATAGAAAACCTAGCTAGACCTGGAGCGCTTCACAAGGAATTCAGTCCCAGAAGATGTGAGATGCTGCTACCAAGCGCACGACAGAGCTTCCCACCTCTTTTGCTCTTGCCATTTCAAACACGGCTCTGTCCCAGTGTTTCTGCTTCTCTGGCAGTGCTCTGATTTCAAGTCATCTATTGGCATGAAAAAGATTCTAGAGACTCCTTATGAAACTCTGTTCCCTCCCTCTCATTTACAAAGCAACCAATCTTTTTTGTCATTTACATATAAAGTAAATCCAAGCACGTCCTACTTAGAAGGGAAGAGCATGCATCAGGAAGGCTTCTTCTACCCTGCTTAGGAAACTGCTAGATTTTTCTCCCTTTAAAGCAGTAAAACAACTTCTGTAATTTCTGTTGTCCTTTCCTGTCCCTCCTCAACCTCTCGTAGACCGGAATTTCCAAGATCCAAGTGCCTTGTAGACAATGCTGGGTTCAAAGCTCCAGCCAGCAGCAGTGTGACACCAACCTTTTCACAGCAACCTACCTGCCCTCCTCCTATTAACAAGTACCTTCCCTACCCAGTAACTTTGATATGCAGTAATTATCTCCCAACTTGAAAAGGGTGTAACAGCTCAGTTCATGTGATTTTAGTTAGCTAGTGTGACAGATATGGCAAACTTTTTTTTTTTGCACAACAAGCAATGCCAAACCAGTATATCAAGCAGTAGGTGGCAGACCTAATAGGCCAAGCACATGAGAACATATATTTATCATTCCCTGTATTTAGCAGCAGGCTGCCACCAAGCACTAAGCTCCATTCAACCAAAAAAAGTTTATCTCTTTGCTCCTTTTTGAGAAAATGATCTTCTCTCAATTATTTGAGATACCCTTTTATTTAAATTCTAGTTCAGAATGCCTGATATCCACATTTCAATTTCTATCACACTAATTAAAAATCTGTTCCACTTGTCAGGGTCTACATCTGTTGGCTTTTACATCTAATACAATCACTACTTTTGTTCAGCACCTGTCTGTGATTTGCACATTTCACTGCAGTTTACTATTGATGTACTTCTGTACGTACTTATGTATTATGCATTTTGATATGTTTTTCTGGTAGGTATTATACCATCTTACACACTGCACTTCGTTTAAGAATAACTAGAGTTGATCATGTGTCTGCTTTGCTTCATAGTCGAGAATCACTAAACACATTTCTTTTTAATACTTTTCTTTTTATAAACATAAAGTTATGCTGTGGTGATGCATATATTTTATACCGAGGAAAGAAAAGCCAGCACTGACTAAGGTTTCACACTATGAAGAATCTGGCAATAAATGTTGCCTAAAGGCATTCCAGCCTTAACTCTTTGCTCCTTATTTATATCTCTGGGCTGCCCCTCATTTTTTCTGGAACAACTCTGAATCCAGTCCACTCTGAAGCAGATACAAAGGGATCTAATTTCAAAATTAGCTTTTTTTTTTCCTTTCTCTGCTTTCTTTCTTCTGTTTTCTTCCCCCAGTTTAAATAAAACTGTGGCAGTTCCCTGTTTTAGCACACAGCATGGCCAGTCAGCCACGGGGATGGCACAACTGGGAGAGCAGAAACACTCTGGCTGGTATTGGTGACCAGAAACAGGTACAGGGAACAACTCCACTGAGTGAGCTGGAATATTAAGCTTTAGAAGCAGACAAGAACTTCTCTTTGAATATGGGCTGGAGACTGGTGGCTACACAGAGCTATGGGAGGGGACACACATACTGGCTTTTCCCTCTTCAACCTGAAAGGAGCAAAAGACAGACGAATGCCAGCTAGCATCAACTACCTTGGCCCAGATCAACCCACTACAAGTTTCCAAATACATTTATCACTTCCTGTGCCCAGCTTTAGGCTTTGTTTTGTGGCTGAATTTTTACAGGCTAATCAGCAACTGATAATTACAAAGATGCAGGGAAAGAAAGGGTTAAGGTTTACATTCTTATGTTAAAACCCCAAAACTCTCTGTCTCCATTTTGACCCTGAGATATATTTTCTGAAATTCTTTTAAGACGGCAAATCCTAAAGTTTAACATAAGGAATCTTGATGGCATAATAATATATCGAATTACCCAGGCAACATCCTTTGAAAACAAGCCTGCTGAAAAAACATGGTAGAAAGAGCCCAACAACAACTTCCACTGCAGGACTCTCAGAACTGCCTCCGAGATCCAAAACATACCAGCTTTTGGGACCAGCAAAATATTTAGAAGAATGAGTTGGTTTAGGAGCTTTAAAAGACAGATATCTGAACTCAAGAAGTAACTTAAATTTATACAGCTTCCATCGCTGTAGCCCTTACACCGAATTCCCCTCTATTGTGGGATTAGTTTTTCAGATCTCTCATTACAGTGAGTGTATTCAGCAAAAAACAGGTAGGTGGCCACATAGAGGGGGATAAATGCCCCTGCCAACCCTCACTTCTAACACACTACTCTACTATGAGCAAAAGTTTTGTAGCTTACTGACTGGAGATCTTTGCTACATTACAGAACTCAGTGGCTTTCTTTAAAAAGTAAAAATAATGTCTAAACCAGTGCAACATTCATTACCTGTGCCTATTTCAGATCGGGCAAAGAGGCAAGGACTGGTCTGGAAAGCAAGAATGCAAATTCTTGCCCCTGGGAGGGAATGACCTGGCTGGGTGCGAGCTAGCTAGAGACCAGCTTCAGATAAAAAAGACCTGGGGTCTTGGTAGACAAGTTGGAACAGACTCAGCAGTGTTCCCTTGCAGTAGAGAAGGACAACCCTAGAATGAGCTGGATTTGCAGATTCAGGGCAGTAATTATTTGCCTATATTCACAGCTTGCGAAACCGATGTACCTGTGTTCTGGGCAGCCACAAACCAGTGACAGACATACTGGAGTGCAGTCTGCTATACTAAGATGATTATGGAGCTGGAGCACATGATGCAGGAGAGGTTGAGAGAGTTGGGTTTGTCCAGGCTGAAGACAAGGCTTAGAGTGTAGCCCATAGTTACCAAAGGGGAGGATGTAGAGACGATGGAGCCAGGATTTTCTCAAAGGCATGCATTGACATTGCACAAGGCAACAGGCAAGTTTCAACAGTGCAAATCTTGATTACATGTTACTAAAAGTGTTTTCATCACAAAGGTGGTTGCACATTAGGTCCAGTGAAGCTAGGAAGTCTGAACATCTTTGAGACATTTAGAGCTCAACAAGTTCCTGAGCAACCTGGTCTCTTTGGGATGGCTTTGAACAGGGGTTGGATAAGATGATCTCTTTCAACCAGTGATTGTGTGTAAAAGTATCACAGATGCAGGCTACTCGCTGCCTACTTGCCTTGACCAGGAAAGAGAGCCCTATTTAGGGTACTGGACTGCAATCTCATCCCTTTGAAGAGGAAAATAGGACTAACTCAAGAATGTAAAGATAAATTCCAGTATCTGTGGCAATAGTAAAAACAGCTAAAGTCTATATCTCAATTTTTATTTCGGCCCTTAAGAATCTAAAGATATAATACATAAATACATTTATAATACATAATATTGAAAGCATAAATCCAGAAACCAAAGTTTTGCTCTTTACAGCACTGGTGAAGCAGATAGAGAGCTTTTGGACTCCTCTCTTGAGTGAGCAGAATGAATTACTTGCAGTCAGTTACAGATGTACAAACCTATGAAGGCTGCAAGGCTAGAGATTGTGGAAATGTCCAGTGAACCTCTGATTAGATAACATGCTCACATGACACCTGAAGATACATTGAAAGGTATATCATGAACTCATTTGTGCTCTACATATCACCAGATGTGCTGAGTCATAAATCAAAAGCCAAAAGTTTGAGTGTTTTCCTCTCTCCTTTTCACCTAATCAATTCCAACCATCCAGTTGTAAGTCACTTTTCCATAGATCCAGGGCAAGAAGCATCCCTGCGTGCCAATCTCTGCTGAAAGGATTATGTTAATTTTTTAATTTACTGAATGAGTGCAGAAAAGTGCTCAGCTGGTCCCAGTGACATAATCACAACCAAGTGGTCATGAGACTCTCCGGAGGAGCATGTTTCAAGCCTTCTCCAAGTTGCTGAGAGGCAGATCACCTTTAGTATCTCAGATTTGGAGTTGGTCCTTCAACCATCCTCAGGTACCAAGTGGAGGAATGGCACACCATCACTTCACATTTTGACTGAAAGCATTTAGCAATTGCTGTGTTTGGCAACTCGGTGTGCTGATAGGATTGGATCACTTGAGGGAGAAGGCAGAGTAATGCTATTTGATATTTATTCATGTTTCAAAACAGTAAGTGCTAATTTCCCTACCCTACCCAGGCGGCAGTAGCTCTCATCTCTCAGAGAAGCAGAACTTCACTGACAAATATAATAGCTGCCTATATTCTCAGTAAGCATCAGAAGCCTGCACTTGCAAAAAGGTCTCTCAGAAACTGGGGGCAACCTTGCATCCTACCTGCAAAATGAGAAAGCTAAAAACACACTGAATCTTGAGGACACCTGGATTGTGGTAACGACCCCACACAAGTAATAGGAGCTAAAATTGCAAAATTGCATTTGACAAAAGGAGCACAAAGCCAACTGAGCTTTTTGGATCTTGAGTGTTTGTAGAGCTGGAAACTAGCAGTGGGTCTCTATATTAAAGGAAACAAAGAGTGCCACTGAGGGGCTCTTCAGAGCAGGAACGTATATGAAAGCTGCATAAACACTTTTTACTCCTTCAGTTACAATAACATTGCCACCTGATCACAGCTTGTGAACTTCAAGTTGAAGGGAAACATTCCAGTGTGCAAGATAAGAGTGACAGCTTGTTATCTCATTTACATACTCCATGATACTACACAATTAAAGCAAGTCATATGTGAGGGGGTTCAAAAGGTTGGCTGTCAGACTTCAGCCCCTCAAGTTAACATTGCTTTGTTCTGAAAGGACAGCTTGTATTTGAAGTCTACCAAATCAGAAGTTTCTGGGCTGCATTTCTGAGCTGCAGTATTTCCTCCAGGAGGGTGCAGTGCAAAGCTCACAGGAATTATTGTTTCTTTACATCATTCTGCAGACAAGAGCCACAGAACACAGTGGACCAGTCCAGTAACTTTAAGGCACATGTATCACTTCTCATTAGAAAAAAAGCTAATTGAGAAGTTTCCAAGTTATTCTACAGTGTCAGATTGAATTTAAACTTCCACAATGTTCTGCTCTTGAAAGCTTTTCCTTCAGCACACTGCCTGTAAGTACTAATTTGAAGGAGCACTAAACTAATTTCAGCAGTATATACAATTTAAGCATAGATACTTCTTTCACTGCCTTCCCGGACATTTATGTTTGCTGTCCAAACTAAGCAAGAAAAGTCACCACTTTACTGGAGAAAGAGGTACTTGGATTGATTTGCCATTTACATGCACACTATTTGCCTTACAGTTGACTTAACTTCTATGCTGGTCATTTTCTCACACCTAGAAGACGAAGCCTGTTAGCTTAGACTGGGAAACTAACCTCTGGCAGTTTTGGTGCTAGGTTTTTCTGTTTGTTTTTGTTTCCCTCTGTCATAAACATACCACGACAGCAAATCCTGTGCAGAAGAACAAGTCTTACAGTTTCTTCTCAGTCTGCCCTAGAGAATCTAGCCCCTGTTAGTGTTGCTACATAAGATTTCCTCAAACTGTGGCACTTTCCGTAGTGGCAGCATCCTAGTAGCTGTTTATCTTCAAAGTGATCAGAGCGTCCTTCAGCTGAGCCTGAAAGAATGCTTGGCATATCTTTTGTCTTGCATAAACTCACTTGCATCAGTTCCAGGGCTCCCAAGCCAGCAACTACCACATATTTTCATGCACAACTGCTTTAATAAACAGTGCTAGATATAAAACACGTGCAAAATGTGAACATGCATTTTGGGGCTTTAAATAAAACTTCTGCAAATGAAATCCTTACTTACACTTGTTTAACAAAGCCCTTCTCTTTTCAGCAAGATTAGTCAGCTATTGGAAGTCCCTGTAACAAGATATCACTGAAATGAACATGCTGGAAGGTGAATCCAGGTAGTAAATTGTGGATCAAATGAGCAGACAGATAGCTTCTGCAGCTGAAGCATCCAATACCAGCTGAAAGCAGGTCTCCTTCTCATGATTCAAGGAGCAGTTTATGTGTGTTCATGGTGTAAGTCCAATTTCTCTCCCTTTTTGGTAGTCAGCTTGCTTGTTAACTCACGTAGCAAAAATGCAAGATTCAACCTACGCTTTCCCATAAGATTGATTTCCCTGCAGGGCCTGTCTCAGGCTCTGCTGCGACTTTCTTACGCCCTTCCATTCCTGGTCAAAACACACCACACCTTCTACATGAGTCAACAGAGCTGGGCAGCATCTCCCACAGCAAGCTGGGAGGCAGCCAGGAGGAGAGCCCTGCTACCCTTCTGCAAACACAGTCTTTCAGCATTCGGTACGATGCTCGCAGAAATGCAGTCTTGGTCAAAATATTATCAGGAGATTGCGACATGCTGCTCCAGAACTTGAATTAACCAGATCAGGCAAGGTCACTTCTGATGAAATATTCACAGGGACAAATTTTTATTCACCCAGATATTTAGTTAGCATACACAAGACAGCTGGAAGTCTTCACAAGGCTCTCAAATGACACTGTTTGGCACCTTATCAAACTAAATGTCTTTTCCCTGTCAAGAGCACAAGCACATCATTTTACTTCAGCATTATTCTGTTCTCCCTCAGCGCAATGGTTTGGTTTTGAGAAACTGCCGTATCCCAGAGGACTGTCAGGGTTCAGCTTTCCTACTCCTTTCCAATGACAAATCGATGTTGAAGTTTAATTTCCAGAATATGAAAATGACCAAGATAAGGTATTTTGGCACACAAGATGTGTAAAGAATAATACATCTGAAGCTGTCTCAACTTTAACCAAGTGACACAACGTTACACTTGGAAGTGCATTATTTTTAAACCCAGCAATACTGCTTTCCTTAGTCAGTAGAGACGCTTACAATCTTTCTTGTTTGAAGTGCTGTGTTCTTTCCCCTACAATTCTATGCAGGAAGACAGGATGCGAAAGCCAGTGTAATAGTTTTCCAACACTAAGAACTCAATAAATTTGGAAACACAAGTTGCTGCTTCTTTTACAGTCGATTTGTTAATTCGGAATAAAGTCACACATTTTGGCAGTTTACATCCCAGAAGAAATGGGCCTATCTCTGCTTGATACCAATGGAAAGGCATCCGGTAGCAAGGCAAGAGAATCCATCTCAGTTTTTATGTTTAGACACACACACAGAGCTATTTATTTGGATGTTGTGGGGCTTAGCTATGGGTGCACGCCATGGGGTGAACTGGGAGCGAGACTCCTCCATGGTCAATGTGATGCACTTCAGAAACCTAAAAAGAACTAGGGAACTAGAAAAAATAGGATGGAAGGACCCTACTGTGCAGGATCCATTTGACATGGATGTCATCTATCATTAAAAGGTTTTAATCTCACCTAGCAGATCTCTCTCCTATTGGTAAGTACTTTGCCTACTAACATGTATTTTTATGTTCTAATAAAATAAGCCATCTGAGCTGGAAGCTTCTAACACCTCACATATGCTCATATGATAGAAAAGAGTGGGTGGTTCCCCCATAAAGCTCAGGTCACCTCCAGGCCCCGCTGCAGCACTCAGCAAGCACACAGGCTGATACCCAGCTCCCATCAATTACTTCTGAACAGGCTCACCAGAACCCTCCAGGACCAGCCTGTATGTGTAAGGCTATGAGAAAGGCTGAAATACTATTCAGTTTTACCTCACATGTCACTCTGAGAAAGCCTTTTCCTGAAATTTCAAGTTTTAGAAGCAAGGTATCAAATGTAAACAGGTCATCATGAAAGAAAAATATGTAGATAAACACCATACTGCATAGCAGGACATACATAGGAAATAAAACTGAGGCCCTATATGCTGTACCACGAACCTTAGTGGATTTAAACGGGTGCATGTAGGCTACCACATAAAATACACATTTTATTTATGTCTTATTGTGTATCACTGAATTCAACAAAACTGGAATAAGATCTGCATGGTCAAAGAGTGGAAGGCAGCATTTCTAATTTCTTCCAGCAGCGCTCAGTGAATGCTGTAACAAGGCAGCATCAATTCCTCTGTACCACATTGTTTTAATGGACAGAACTGTACCAGTAGCTATGTGTTCCTTTCAGAGAAGACAAGAGATGTCACTACCATCAGTCAGACAACAGTTTCTTGTTGGTTGGTTCCACAGTTACATAATAAGTTCCCTGTCATTTGACAAGACCTTCACAGGATTTCTCTGTCTGGTTTTCTAACATGGTCACACGTTGTCTGTAGTCCCTGCATCCGCGTGAAGGATTATCGCTGCAGCAGAGATGATACATCATCCTAAAGGAATATGCAGGGTGCTAATCACATCTTTTACCTGATGTGGCCTTCAAATATTTTACAAACACACCTCAGAAATGTTGTCTGGGGTCAAGTGACATCTGACTGGCAGCTATAGTTCCTTCTCAGTTTGTTATTTAGATATCAGTTACCTAGCGAGAGTTTTCATTGTACACCACATTCTTTGCAACTCCCCTTCCAGCTTGCACAAAGGAGCTGAACTTCAGGCTTCTTCCCCGTGGTGGAAATTGTTGCCTATATGCATGACAAAATGGAAAAAAACCTTCAAGTCTACAAGACTTACTGTTTCAATTCTGCAACTTAGTTTGACTTGAACTAAACTAGGGCAGCAAAAGCCAGCTGAGTTATTGCTCTGACAGCACCAACCTGAGAAAAAAAAAGTACTATTTGAGCAATTCCAGTCATGTTAAAAAAAACAATATTATTTTAGGATCTGTAAAACCTTTCTGATTATAGAATCATACACAGTAAGGCATCCAGCTAAGCAAGGTCAGCCTGGGTTTTCTCAATGGTACTGACTTTGGCTGGCCAAGAAAAGTAGAGAAAAATGTACTTCTGTCCTCATCCAGGAGACAGAAAACTCAACTGTCCTGCTGGTGGCAGAAGAGATGAGAAACAAGGAGAGACATTGAGGACTGTGCGGGGCCAGCAAGGTTTAAAGGCTGGGCCAAGACTCAGAGTTGCCTTTGTGATGGGGCTCTTCTCCTTCCACTCTGTCCTCTCCATCCTCCTTGGACCCACTCAGGCCACCCACACCCTTTCTCCATGACCACCCATGCATCCACACCAGCCAAACCTGCAAGTTGCCACACATCTCTCAACCCACTCGGCTCTGAACACCCTTGTGTTGCCATGCATGAACAAAGGAGGGAGAATCCAGAGCAAGACTTAATTTTAGCATCCATCCAAATCACTGAAGTTTTGTGCTTGAACGTTCTATTCGCAAAAGTATTGAAAAGTGAAGGGAATAACAGCATACCATGTCAGAGTAATCCACTTGACACTGTCAGTCTTCAAAGAAGTAAGTTACTAAGAGATTGTCATTGGCCATCTGCCTCCCAATGGCTCAGCTCACCACCAAGAAGTCATCCTTGTGGACTTTCTGCACTTAGTACAGATGTGGTGCCAAACAAATCAACTCAGCAGAGGAGGATGGCACCATAAGGCTTGTAGTCTGGCTACTCAAAAGTAGGTTTTTGAAGATTTATATAAATTTATGAAATGTATAAATAATCAGCCATAAGACAGTTGGTGTCCCTTGACTCATTTGTGTTGTTAGCAGGTTAGTGTCAGAATTACCCTGGATATGTATTTTATTCCACAAATTTTCCTTCTCGCATCACAAAATGACAGAAATCTCTTTAGTTCCTGCTTAGAGGAGTCACCAAATTTACAAACCCGTTAAGCCATGCAGAAATGTCAGAAAGTAACTCACTCTACATTACCCGCTTGAAAATGCCTAAACTTGATTCAGAAAACCCATCCAAAAGTATCCAAGAGCAGGGACATCTAAGATTCTTTGCCAGTATTGACAGTATTTTCTTCTTCCTTCATCTCTCCTATTTACTAATACAACAAAAGATAACAGCAAATATTTTTCAATGGTTTGGACTAGATCAGGCACTTAAAATAAATGCAATGCACTTAAAAATAGCTATGTACAATCTAACTGCAGCATGTCAACCTCACGGAAGAATGGCAGCAGATAAAGCCAAGGGGACTCCCTTGCAGGAGACGGCTGTGCTGTCAAACAAGAGTCCTCTTACCACAATTCAGCACAGCCATAGTTTGTAACATATCAGTAAAAACACATGGTAAAAAGCAGAAATGACCACGCTGCTCAAGTTAAGTATCCTACAGCAAAAGCTCCAAAGAAAAACCACAGCATTATCAAGTTGGAAAATGTGTCTGTTCAAATGGAAGATACATTTATTTTTTCATTTCTACTAATCACATGAAGTCCAAATGCCCTGACAGCCTCTCCAATATACATGGTATCAGTTTGACCAAAAGGCCATTAGTCAGCTTTCTGCCAGCTACATTAAGTTTTGATCACAGCTTGAAAAAGAGAACCCATAAACATCACCAGTTTTGTGGAACACGACTTTAATTACTCTTGTAGCACATGATAGTTATACTAGCATGCTCTGGAGAACACCTAGTGCACTAGTGACGCTCAAATACTTCCCATATTTTGGGCATAATGAATAACAAACATATTAGGAACTCCTATACCTTCTAATTTGAAGGCTCATAAGACAAAACATATTACTCTGATCTAGTTATGTACAGATAAAGTAATTAGAGGAAGATGTTTTAAGACACTTGTTTCCATTTGCTTGTTAAGTTTTTAAGGAAAACTTTCTTCCATTTTGCAAGAGACCTGAAAGGAACTCCTACAAAGTATTTTCAAGGTTCATTCCCCTCTCTCCAATTCCTTCATTCTCCTTCACCATCACACCAGCAATAAGCCCAGAGCAAGGTAAGTAGGTGTGTGATGAGATAGGCATTTTTTTATGCTGACCAACATTCTTGACACATCCATGCTACACACCCTACAGTGCTGTGATTGCTTTTTGATACATTTGACTTCAGTTGATGATTATGAAAGATTTCACCCAGTCCTCCTGCAAGCTGATACAGACCTGTCTACAGAATTACTGTACCAACATGAACACCTGTGGCCAACAGTAAACAAAACTTTATTGCACCTAATCTCATTGAGGAACATCCGCAGTAACTCACGAGACCTCTGTTGAACAGAATAACTTATAAGCAATTATTTACATGTATACATATGGAAACTGTGACATGGTATACACCAAAAATTATAGCAGGATTCCTGGGTGTATCAAAAAGTCATGACTAAGTCACAGCAATTGTGCAATAAAGCATAGCATATCTTTTATTTGTATGCTTGGGAAATTAATATTGGGTTGACTTACAAACAGCAACACAACTACAACAACCACATTAACCTTAGTGTTATGGACAGGTGGTGCAAATTAGCCCTCAAAGTCATCAGTCTAGAAAGCCTGACCACTCTACGACAAATAACAACCTCTCTAAACTCTAAGTCTGATGATTTGTTTTTAAGGTGCTTTTCTTCTCCATTTGAGTTAGCGTGACAGGAATACAAAACTGCAGAGAAAAAAAATTCAGCTATACAGACCTCTGAAATTACAGCAATACTCATCTCTCCACCACAGAAATATTCTATGTAAATATAAACCAAAGTAGTAAAGCCAACTCCATGACTTACCTTACCTTGCTGTTTCAAAGATTCATTTAGAGGGCCATCCCCACTATGGGAACCTTTATGAAATCTTGACATATTAGATATTTTTTGACTTCTTTTAAGAGATAAAACTTCTAGTTATCACAGACTGGTGGAAAAGAGCTTCCTCCTGGACAACTTCCTTTTATAAACCTCACATGGGTGTGGCTAAATGACTAGCTCCACCCTTCATCCTATTTAGAAACCCAGAGAGCCTATTAAAACCTTCTCTTGAGCAAGATAACAATTTTGTCAACTTGTCACATGCTCTCTTAAAACAAAAAAAAAGTAGGCAACTAGCTGATAGTTTCACAAATTAATGAACAAAATGTAGATAAACAAACCCAAAATTTTCTCCAATATTTGCAGCTCCTGCAACACAGTGGTCTACAAACACTTAGTGGGTGAGCTTGTTAGTTGTTTTCTTTTTAAAAGTGCTGCTGTAATGACCCGAGGGAAGTCTAACAGCTTTTAGGGTTTATTTGTGTTAGAGATGCATTATAGTGAAAACCAATGCGTTTACAGACTTGCAGCAATTGCCACTTGCATCACCTTTTGATGAGCTGCCATCACCAGTGAAGGCTCCTGTTTTCAACACTTATATCATGAAGATGATGAAAGATCAAAGCCCTTTGCATGCCTTATTAAATGACACACATGCCCTCGCTGTGGAGGACCACCAATAAAAACTAGAATCTGTTCTTTTGTTCTCTAATTACTCTACATCTTAAAAAAACCCCGCCACTTTCTTTTTTTCCTGAAGTCCTAATTCAAAAGGATGGGGAGATGGATGAGGATGATGCCACTATGGCAATATTGCCTGCAGAGTGTTGTGTTGCCTTGGTGCGTAACATAAACACATCTAGATGTCTGCACTCTTGTTTCTTACACAAGTTTTTGTACTGTTGCAACTGATAGCTTTTGTATTTAAGAATACAAGTATAACAAATCATAAGCATAGTGACTAAGGTTGGTGTGTTGGTTTTTGGTTTGTTTGGGTTTTTTTTCCCCGCTGAATAGTTGAGGTTATCCTGGCACTCTTGCAGAAGCTTGGGTGTGAAATCGGAGTCCTTGAGGTGCTTGGCAGGAGCTCAACTATGCTTCTATCATCTGGATTTGCTTTCAAGGGAGTGATTAGGAAATTATGTTCTTGTTAACAAGATCTGTGCAAGTAATGGCTATTATGCCCAACATTTCCTGTATTTAAGCTGAAGTGGTTGTTCCATCTTGATGTGAAGAGTTGAGGTATTTTCTTGAGAATTAGTGATTTGGGCCAAATCTTAACTTTAAAAAGTATTACAAGACGAACATTCATCCCTTTGCACAGTACCAGGACATTCCTGTCTGAAAATGTTAACTGGTCTTTAAAATGTATGTATCCATGTGGAACTTTTACTGTAAAATTAAAATATAAGCTTAATAGTGTCTGTGCTCCTCTTCCCTCATCTCTCAGAGTGACAGATGGAAGAAAAAAGCCATCTTCATTGCAAAAAGAACTGCTGCTTAATAAACTACAGCATTCATTTTTGATTGCTTCTGTACGTCCACAGGCAAGATAAAGCATCCTCTGCTTTAAAATCCATATTTAAAGGATAGATACTCATGTCCCTTTCTGTGGCTTAAAATCTGTACTCTCATGTTCTACTGTACGTGAATGCAAAAATTCTGCAGTGTTCTCCAAGGGCAATAAAACCATTTCACCCTTTAAAGAAAGTCTGATAATTCTGGGAAAATAAGATAATATCTTGGCCAGTTCACAAATTAAACATAGCATGCAAGAGTGAAGAAAGCAGTTCTACTTAAACACAGAATCAAGCAAAATAGACAAAAGCTCGTTTTCTCTTTCCTTTCCTACCACTGTGGGGTCCTCTAGCAGAAGCGAGCACTATGGACAGGCTTCCTCTCTATCTGCTTCAGTGATGACTGACAAAAGAGGTCAGCTCTGACAACCTTAGTTGACTTCTAACTTCTTTGGAATTGACGTTTCCCAGGCACAATGGGAGAATCCTTATGTGTCAGTGAAAGAAGTAAGAATATCACAGGAGATGGACGGGACCAGAAACCAGGATACGAGCACTAGTGTGTTGTTCTCAGCGCAGACAACTCTGTAATGATGCACCTCCTAGGCTCGGGCTTGAAATCATGCTCTGTTTAGAAATGCAGGACTGGGAAGATACCAGAAACGATGTTTTAACTTTTACAGGATCTGCTTTTTTGGCTGGTAGTAACTACACCCCAATATTAAGACATGAAACTAGGCCCCAAACTGAGTATGGCCTAATCTGTAGCAAGCAAATAAAACTAACAGAGAAAATGCTCAGTGTCTGGCATTCACTATTAGTAAACAGCCCCACACAGTAGGG
>NW_009705175.1:0-98786 GCF_000703405.1 Apaloderma vittatum
ACTGACATTTGTGCATATCATGTACTGAAAGCAGCAGGGATCTGCATTGCAGAGAGGCACTCCTGCAGTGCTAATCTGGGAGCAAGATTTCCTCCAGTGTCATTACCAACCAATTGCGCGTTACTAAGAAAGTAGAAGAATAGCATGAGGTGACAAATGCTCGACTTTGCTGCTAAGATTGAGAAATATTTGGAAAGAAAGGACACTGAGGGAATCTTCCCTAAAGGAACATATTTACTAATTGTTTGTAGTGCATTAAACCTGATGGTTTGTAAACTTGGCATTTATTGTGCTTAATGCCTAGAAAAGAGTAATACACCCTCAGTCTAACTTTAATAATTGTGTTAGTCTCTGATCCTACTCCAACTAGAGTACAGTATTTGTGCCCCACCTATCCTCTGAGTGCTTTGCTAGCCACAAAATTAGTACACTCAGCAGGTGGCCTATAGAAATAGCAAAACAACAGCTGATCCAAGTTGGAGCAGACTGTGGATCCCTGCAATGGAACAGGAGATATAGGCTCTGTTATACCACCTGCTCAGTCAGGAGCCTCCCCCATCAGCACTCAGATCTACCCCTCAGTAGCAGGGGGCTTCTCAGATCTAACTCAGTACACGTTACTGATTTTAACTCTTTCTCTGCACTCATTGCTTAAAGAGTGACAAGGTTTTGAAGGCTGGTTTCATAGACTGTGTGATTTATGCCTTGCTGTTACTGTTAATGGCCTTTGTTGCCCAAAAGACAATTTTGGGAGACAGGATTGAGATATATATCTGATACTGAAAGCCAGCAAGATTGTGTTCAGAAAAGCTGAAACTTCTGCTCCTGTTGCAGCTGGAAACCTTGAGTGAAAAACAATTGAATGAAATGGCAGAAAAAACTCCACCTAGGGAATGTGCGTATATGTGCATATATTTGTTTCATCATCTTCATAGCAGATTCAGCAAAATGGAAATGATCCCGAAGAAATGAAAGTACTCAGTTTTGTCAGAAGTTGAGGCTATTTTCAGATCTACAGAGACACTGTAGACAAGACATGACTGAGGGATAGCACTAAGAAGGAAAATTTGAATGGTTTGAGAAGAGCTGAAACTTAGAAAAGAGTCAAAGAACATTAGATTCAAATTCACTTTTGAAAAACACAATCTGTAGAAATTATCTGAGGCATGTTGGTATTACCCTGAGCAGAGAGCAAACAGCGTATTCTGCAGTTACCCACTGAAATAGAGTCATACCCATTTTATATCGTATGTAAAATTTACCTGTATGTAAAAATTGCCTGACATTTCAATTTGACAATCTACATAAAATTTGCCTATGCACCTGAGGTAAAAAGCTGAGAGTATTTGAATGACAGCAAGTGCAAGTGGCCAGGCTCACCCGTGAATCAGTGTTTCAGCCCAGTTTCTGGGTATGTCCACAGAACTATATCATAGCATCTACAGGTGTCTCTTATCTAATGCATGTGGCAAAGCTATACAGTGATGGCATTGATCGCAAGTTGGTTTGCAAGAATCATCCTGAAGACCTTTCACATAACATCTCTGCTGTTGGTCTGGAAGCTAGTTTAAGTGTATTTGGGCATGTGGTAGTGACATTTTCTTGAAGTACTCTAACCGGACCCTGTCATCTCAGTTCAATACGTTATGTATGTTTTCAAAGTCATAGAATCCAGCCTAGGCTGGAAGGGACCTTAGAGATCATTTAATCCAACCTCCCTGGCATGGGCAGAGACACCTCCCAACTACATCAGGCAACACATGGGGACCGAAGGGGGATGGAACCCGCCACCTTGGTGTTATCAGCACCACGCACTAACAGACTGAGCTAATCAGAACTGCAAAATTCTTTATTCTGGTGGAACAACTTGTAGAATTCTCTTGGAAAAACTGGCTGCTCATGGCTTGCATGAGCATATGATCTGCTGGATAAAGCACTGGCTAGGTGAATGGGCCTAAAAAGTGGTGGTCAATGGAGTTAAATCCAGCTGGTGGCTGATCAAAAATGGTGTTCCTCAGGGCTCAGTATTGAGCCCATTTCTGTTTAACATCTTTATTGATGATCTGATAAAAAAGTAGAGTGTATCAGCAGTAACTTTGCAAACAATACCAAGTTAGGTGGGAGTGTTGATCTGCATGAAGGTAAGGAGGCCCTACAGAGAGAATTGGATAGATTGGATTGATTGACTGATGTTAAGGGTATGAGCTTCAACAAGGTCAAGTGCCAGGTCCTGCACTTGGGCCACAACAACCCCATGCAACGTTTTAGGCTTGGGGAAATGTGACTGGAAAGCTGTCTGGCAGAGAGGGACCTGGAGGTTCTAATAGACGAGTAGCTGAATATGAGCCAGCAGTGTGCCCAAGTGGCCAAGAAGGCCAACGGCATCCTGGCTTGTATTAGAACTAGTGTGACCAGCAGGAGTAGGGAAGTGATCGTCCCTCTGCACTCAGCACTGGTGAGGCCACACCTTGAGTATTGTGTCCAGTTTTAGGCACCTCAGTACAGGAGAGATATGGAGGTGCTGGAGCGAGTGCAGAGGAGGGCAACGAAGCTGGTGGAGGGCCTGCAGAATAAGTCTTACGAAGAGCAATTGAAGGAGTTGGGCCTATTTAGTTTCCCAGAATCACTGAATCATAGAATCACAAAATGTCAGGGATTGGAAGGGACCTCGAAACATCATCTAGTCCAGCCCCCCTGCCAGAGCAGGATCACCTACAGTAGGTCACACAGGAATGTGTCCAGGTGGATTTTGAATGGCTCCGGAGAAGGAGACTCCACAACCTCCCTGGGCAGCCTGTGCCAGTGCTCTGTCACCTTCACAGTGAAAAAGTTTTTTCTAATGTTTTAATGGAACCTCATATGTTCCAGCTTGTATCTGTTGCCCTTTGTCCTATCAGTGGACATCACTGAAAAGAGCCTGGCTCTGTCGTCCTGACACTGACTTTTTACATATTTGTAAACACTAATGAGGTCACCTGTCAATCTCCTCCAAGCTAAAGAGACCCAGCTCCTTCAGCCTTTCCTCATAAGGGAGATGTTCCACTCCCTTCGTCATCTTTGTGGCTCTGCGCTGGACTCTCTCAAGCAGTTCCCTGTCTTTCTTGAGCTGAGAGGCCCAGAACTGAACACAATATTCCAGATGTGGCCTCACTAGAGCAGAATAGTGGGGGAGGACGATGTCTCTTGACCCACTAGCCTTCTAATACACCCCGGGATGCCCTTGACCTTCTTGGCCATGAAGGCACATTGCTGGCTCATGGTCATCCTCCTGTCCACTGGAACCCTCAGGTTCCTCTCCCCTGACACATGACACATGACATTGTTCTTTCCCGGATGCAAGACTCTACACTTGCTCTTGTTGAATTTCATAAAATTCTCCCCGCTCAACTCTCCAACCTGTCCAGGTCTCTCTGAATGACAGCACAGCCTTCTGGTGTGTCAACCACTCCGCCCAGTTTTGTGTCATTAGCGAACTTGCTGACAGGGCTCTCTGTTTCCTCATCCAGGTTGATGAATATATTGAATAGTACTGGTCCCAGGAACTGGCCCCAGCACTGACACAGGCCTCCAACTAGACTTTGCCCCGTTGACTACAACTCTCTGACTTCTTCCCTTCAATCAGTTAGCAACATACCTCACTACTCAGTCATCCAGACCACACTTCCTCAGTTTACCTATGAGGATGCTGTAAGAGATGGTGCCAAATACTTTACTGAAATCCAGATATACCACATCCACTGCATGGCCACCATCCATCCACCTCGTTACATCTTCATAAAAGGCTATCACGTTGATCGAATATTACTTCCCCTTGGCAAAGCCTTGTTGACTTCTCCGAATCATAGAATCATAGAATCATAGAATCATAGAATCCTGAAGGTTGGAAAGGACCTTAAGATCATCAAGTCCATCCTATAGCCCTACACCACCCACTAAACCATTTCCTGAAGTGCCACATCCAGCTGATTTTTAAACACGTCCAGAGATGGTGACTCCACCACCTCCTTTGGCAGCTCACTCCTGTGCTTCATCACCCCTTCAGTGAAGAAGTTTTTCCTAATATCCGATCTAAACTTCCCATGGTGCAACTTGAACCCATTCCCTCTTGTCCTAGGGAGAAGAGGCCAACACTCATCTCACTACAGGTGCCTTTCAGGGAGCTGTAGAGAGTGATAAGGCTGAACAGGCCCAGCTCCCTAAGCCTCTCCTCATAAGACTTACCCTCTAGTCCCCTAATCATTCTGGTTGCCTTTCTCTGTACCTTCTCCAGCACCTCAGTGTCCTTCCTGTACTGTGGAGCCCAGAACTGCACCCAGTACTCGAGGTGCGGCCTCACCAGTGCCAAGTACAGGGGCACAATCACTTCCCTGGTCCTGCTGGCCACACTATTCCTAATATAGGCCAGGATGCCATTGGTCTACTTGGCCACCTGGGCACACTGCTGGCTCGTGTTCAACCTGCTGTCTATCAACACCCCCAGGTTCCTCTCTGCCTGGCAGCTCTCCAGCCACTCCTCCACAAACCTGTAGCGCTGCTGGGGGTTGTTGTGGCCAATGTGCAGGACCCGGCATTTGACCTTATTGAATTTCATGCAATTGACATGTCCAAATCTTGCCGAAGAACCTATCCCCTTCCAGCAGATCAACACTTCCTCTCAGTTTTGTGTTATCTGCAAACTTACTAAGGGTACACTCCATCCCCTCATGCAGGTCATTGATAAAGATGTTAAACAGGAGTGGTCCCAGCACTGACCCCTGAGGGACACCACTCGTGACCGACCACCAGCTGGATTTAACTCCATTAACCACAACTCTTTGAACTTGGCCATCCAGCCAGTTCCTAATCCAGGCGAGTATACACCTATCCAGGCCATGGGCAGCCAGCTTTTCCAGGAGAACGCTGTGGGAAACTGTGTGAAATGCCTTGCTAAAGTCAAGGCAGACAAGATCTACAGCCTTTCCCTCATCCATTAAGTAGGTCACCATGTCATAGAAGGAGATCAGATTAGCCAAACATGACCTGCGCTTCATGAACCCGTACTGACTGGGCCTGATCACCTGATTGTCCTGCAAGTGACTTCTAATACAGCTCGAGATGATCTGCTCCATCAGCTTTCCCGGGACTGAAGTTAAATTTACAGGCCTGTAATTCCCTGGATCATCCTTCCGTCCCTTCTTATATATATGGGTAATATCAGCTAACTAACCCTCTTATCTTTGATATGCCTATAGACAACAGTGAGGATAAGTTGCTCCATCACCTTTCCAGGGATGGAGGTGAGGCTGATCGGTCTGTAGTTAATCCGGATCTTCCTTCCTGCCCTTCTTGTAGACTGAAGTGACATTCACTTTCCTCCAGTTCTCAGGCACCTCACCTGTTGCCCATGACTTACCAAAGATGATGGAGAGTGGTCTAGCAATGACTTCCACCAGCTCCCTGAGCACCCATGGGTGCATCCCATCAGAGCCCATGGATTTATGGATGTTCAAGTGTTCAAACTGATCCCTAACCCAGCCCTCCTCAACTAGGGCAAACTCCTCCTTTATCCTGACTTCCTCTGGGGCCTCAGGAGACTGAGGCTCCTGAGGACAGTCTCCAACAGTGTAGACAGTGGCAAAAAAGGCACCCATCTCATTCACCAGTGGGCCTACATTGCCCTTAGTGTTAGTTTTGTCCTTGACCTCCCTTGCAAGTCTTAATTCCAAGGAGGCCTGAGCTTTCCTATTTGCCTCCCTACATCCTCTGACCACAGTCTTATACTCCACCCAAGTGGTCAGCCCCTTCTTCCATGATCTATAAACTCTCTTCTTCCACTTGAGTTTGCCCAGTAGTTTCCTAGTTAACCATGTTGGTCTCCTGGATCTCTTTATTGATTTCCTACCTGTTGGGATGCACTGATCCTGAGCCTGGAAGAGGTAGTCCTTGAATACTGGCCAAGTATCTTGGTCCCCTTTACCTTCCAGTTCCCTGTCCCATGGAGTTTCCCCCAGCAATTGCTTGAAAATGCCAAAGTTGGCGCTGCTGAAGTCGAGAGTTTCAATCCTGATTGATATCCTGTTCTTACCACACAAGATCCTGAACTCTACCATCTCCTGGTCGCTGAAGCCAGTGTTGCCCTCAGCCTTCACTGCTTCAGCCAGACCTTCCTTGTTGGTGAGCACAAGGCCCAGCAGCGCTCCTCTCCTGTTTGGCTTATCCACCATTTACATCAAGATGCTATCGTCAATGCACTGCGGGTACCTCCTGGACTGTGGATGGCTGGCTCTGCAGGCCTTTCAGCAAGTATCTGGGTTTGAAGAAGAGGAGGCTGAGAGGAGATCTCATCACTCGCTACAGCTGCCTAGAAGGAGGTTGTAAAGAGGTTGATGCTGGTCTCTTCTCACAGGTAATTAGCAATAGAACAAGAGGAAATGGCTTCAAACTGCAACAGGGTAGGTTTAGACTGGACATTAGGAAGAACTTCGTGGAAAGAGTAGTCAGACCTTGGAATAGGCTGCCCAGGTTTGTGGTTGAGTCACCGTCCCTGGATGTGTCTGAAGGTCATTTAGGTGTTGGGGGATATGGTTTAAGGGTGAGCTTTTTAGAGTAGGTTTAATGGTTGGACTCGATGATCTCAAGGGTCTTTTCCAACCTGAATGATTCTATGACTCCATATAATTTTGCTTAGTGGAACAGAAGGCAATTCAACTTCAGATATTAGTAGAATAATACCTTCCAGTACAAAATGCCCGTGATCTTGGCATGCAATAAACCCACTGCTTTGTTATTTTATCTTAGATATCTTGAGTGTTTCCACTGAAATTTCAGCAAATCCAGAGATCACAAAATAACAGATTGTTCACTGTAAGTGTACTGAGACACTAAAGTAAAGCAAAAGCAACAAATGTTGTGTAGCAAGTATTATCAGGGTAAATCAACAATTTTAACATTCCTGTAGGTTTTTGAAAATATTTTGAAATTTGCTATTCAGCAAAGAAGTCAATAACTTTAGGTTGCTATGGTTCTTGAAAAGTAAACTACCTGAATATACCGCCTCATTTTTCTCTATATCAGTCTGATTTCAGATTAAGATTTGATCTATCATTATATTAAAATACTATTTTCAAGACAACAGAATATATTGTAGGTGATTTCGTTTGTGTTTCATCTGTTTTAGGCGAGATTGTGCATGTGGAAGCCATTTTGCGGATGAGATGTGGAAGTGGTGTTCCCATCCAGAAACTGATACACAGACTGCTGCTGGTAAGCAATATCTTTATGCTGGAGTGAATATACTGAAGTTGGTGTAGTTTTAACTCAACTAGATTACTAGAAGAGGAGGATTATATGTCTGTGTTTGCATTCTCCTCTAATGGCACATTTATTCCCTTAAAATTCTGGTTAATGCCTGTATGCTTTCAGGTGAGGGTCAGTTGGATAAAAAAATTCTTGTCTGATTGAGGTATTATCAGTAATTATTAGCCATAAGAGTAGTATAAATGAAGTCTGGACCCTCAAATTTCTCTAGATCCCTCACTTCTAAAGCAATTAGATACCTGCATTTTTCTTCAGGATCATAGCCACTGCACATAATGAAGATCATACTGATATTAAAAGGCAGCACAAAGTAGGTAACTCCTATTTGTAATGCACTCAGCTATACTGCAAAAAATCACCCCTCCTCAGATTCTAATTTGTTTATTTCAGGTTGGGAGAAAAAAAGCCTGTTTAACAACCTGTTTGCATAGAGTTCTGAAAAACTTGTCTTTTTCAATCCACTAAATTTCTACATATGTGTCTCTTGGTTCTTTATCCAGCTGTAGTCAGTTGATTCATGCCTCAGGTATTCTTCACCACCTTAATGTTATAGTTTTTCTATGTGTCAATGATCAGGATGAACTCTGGCAGAAGACATTAGGTTTAAGAGGCTGCAGTTTAATTACACTTTCCCCTTCTCAGCCCACTAACTGCAGCATTGAATATTTCCTGGTTTGCTAGAAAGAACATTCATACTCTTCACTATATTTCAGAAATGCCTTCTGTGAAATTTCCTGTGAAAACTGAAGTAGAAAATCTTATTTCATAAAGTGTTAACAAAATTTTTTAAGTCCAGCTGTGGTGATTGGGGCAAGTTAGGCTCATGAAGCAGTTGTGTGCCAGGAATAGAGAACAGGTTGGTAACTGGTTACCATCTGGTGAAAATATTTTTTTTAGTAAGTTATGGAAACCTCTAGGATGAAGATTTGCCTAATCTGTTAGGAACAGCTATTCTACTTATGTTTTGCAAAATTAAACTGAGACATGACTATACTGGGTTAAGCTGCTACTGCTGCTGCTTCTAAAGTGTCTGTTATGGTCAATGTCTTGAAGGGCAACTTTCCTCAAAGGAAAAAAGTTGCCATAAATTCTACCAATTAGGGAGTTGCAGTGCCTTTCCCTTGAGTGCTGGATAATTGGGCAGGTGGAAACAGTATGGTGCCATCAAATGAAGGTGTATCTGAATCATCCTGTATCTCTGTTCACCAGCTCACATAGGATCATATCACAACACAATTGCCTGGAAGATTGACTCAATTTTCAACAAACCTGCATTTGTTAAGGTGGAAAAGAATCTCTGCAGGGAAAAATGTTGTATCTAACAGCTACCAAGCCGAGGCAAATAAGGTAAAATAGAACTTTAGAATTTTAAGTTAGCTGAGTGAAATTGCCCAAGGACAAATGTTATATACTTTCTCAATCATAGGCAGTAGGTTATCTTTCTCTTTTGTCTCTGTTACTTCAATTTATGATAGCTGAGAAATAATTTTCTGCCTATTTCTGTAGTTCGGTTACAGTTAAGTTTGCAGATTTCTGATGTTTCCCCCAATTTTCAACATCTGGTTCAAGAGTGCAGCCTATAATGCAGTGTGTTTGTGGCTGTGTACACACAAACTGAAGTTTAGAAAAATTTGCAGCTGTTCCTGCAAAATAGTCTTCGATTTCTAGTCCAAATGCAGGAAATTCAGATATTTATTTCATTTTGCATTGTATTGTCAAAGTTTTTAGAGCAGTGATCTATACAGTGTGGCTCTATCAAAGTATTTCAACAGCAATACAGACTGCTTATACTGTATAACCCAAGTTCAGCAGGATGAGTACCCTACTTAGTAGTCAACTCAGAGCTATTATTTCATTGATATTTTCCCTTATGGCTGCACAAATCTGACTAGCTTTCAGTTGTATCATTTTAGAAACCCAGGAATCTGCAAGCAACACTTCACCTTGAACTTGAAACATTTTTTACATATATTTACATATATTACTTGGAGATAACACATGTATGTAACGAAACATCAAAAGGAAAAATAAAACTGTCCTCAATCAAGATATTTCCTTTTACAATGTAATAAATCTCACACAGTAATACAAAATTCTCTTATTTATATGTACAATTCTCTTATTTTAGTATCTGTCTATTAGGAAAGGCTTAATTCTTAATATCCTGAGATCATACCAGGGTACAAAACAGATTCCAATATTTAAACTTTATCTTTCCAAGGTTAACACTCTTCAAGCTCTTGCTGGCCTCAACCTTTGTAATCTCTGTGTATTTGGCTGAATATTCTGATGATGTGGTGAATAGACATTTTTTTCAGGTTTCTTTCTCAGATCACTCTGCTTGACTGATGCCAAAATATACCTCTAGTTCAGCTGTGCTTCAGTGTGATCCAAAATGATTTTAAAGAAACAAAAAGGAAAGTATTCTCTTTTTTTTTTCTTTTTTACTTACCATCTAATAAATACTTTCTATCTAATGAGTAAATACAACCAAACTTAAAAGTAAATAAACTTTTCTATTTTTTCCCTTGAAAAAATAGTGCTTCAATATTATTTTCCTATATTTCTTGCAAATTTCTTTGGAGGAAGGAAGGAACTTCTTCCTTAGCCTTCAAGATGCAGCTGAATGCTTCTAGGATATTTGTTAAATATTTGAGTCATGTTAACAAGACTAAGTGGAAAGGAAAGAGATTCTTTCCCTGTGTCTGACTCTTCTCCATGTGTCTGGTATCTATTCTGGCATTTAAAAAAGAAAAAATTATGGGGACTCTTTATGTAAATGGCATCTAAGGCTACAATAGGGAAAAACACATGTAATATTGATACTGTAATTTCTCCTACTGAATGCCCCTGCTTACTAGCATGAATAAAGAATACAACATTGCAAAGCATTAAGTCTTTTGACTAAAGGCTGAATAACCGTATTCTTAAAACCTGCTATGACAGTGATGACATTACAGTGGTAGGTGGGACTGTGAAAATATTTTAAAATGTGCAATTACTTTGTGGAAATCTCCCAAAATCTAGATGTAGATGTATAAAGGGCAAAAAAAAAAGCAGCAATCTTTGCATGTGTTGGCTTGGCAGACAGCTCGCTGCATGAGAAAGTAGACATTTTAAGCAAAATATATGAGAGCTACTCAAATGCACTAATTCTAGAAATGCAGATATCAGAGGAACAGGGCCTACTGTTAGACTCGTTTGCAAAGTAGTGCACTGTATAAATATGCACGTATCTGTTTGCTGAAATAAATTATTTTAGTTTAGTTTCTTCTTCCTAAGCAGCTTGAATCTTACTGATAGTGCTGTGTTAAGTCAGTTTGGGTAAGTAGAACTACCTGCCTGACCGCTTCAGGAATGTGATGCCAATGAAGGCATGTCTTACTGCCAGGATGAGAAACACTGTTGATGCACTAGCAATAGACTGATAGATAAGGAGCATTGCTAGATCTTTCTTTCATTTTTTTTCTCCCCTTATTATTTTCCTAAAGATCACAGGCTTTGAAAGTTGTTAGTTGATATCTAACAAATACATGATCAAATTAATATTTTTCAAGGGTCTGAAGAGACATTCATTGTGCACAATGCTTAAATAAGATATTCTCAATCCTTTGTTTAGAGAGGTTTTCAGTAATTAAAGAACAGAAGAATTTTACTTGGATCCAACATTCTCCATTTGTAATTATCCTCTTGAAATCCCTTTGTTATTATTCTTTTTTTTCCTGATCCTTTATATTAGCATATTCAATCTAAATTGTTTAATTAGATAGTAGTTTACTCAAATTATAGATGCATAAGTTTTCTTTATAACAGTTAAGAAAATAGAGAGCTTTTGAGATTGTGATATGCTAAGAAGAAAAAAAAAGTATTGTATTATTGTTAACTGCTAATTCAAATTTATTCTTTTTAAGACCCTATCCCATTTACTCTGGGTAGAAGCAAATCCTGTACTATCATTTAGATGACTCTTTCTTACAATGGGATTTGATTTTTAAAGCACAAGCAATGAAGCTGTGCACAATCCATAATCTACAGGTCAGGAAGAGTTTAGTGTAGTGCACGGACATAATGTACGCATACCTATGCAAAAGAAAAGAATCTCTCATACTTGTCCCTCTTTACGGTATCAATCTTCAGGTAACTACCGGACAGTCGTAAGTCTGACCTCATCAATGAACACATTGATTTAATGGTTGGTGATACTCTCAAATTTGTCTAGTTGTTCTTCATGACAGCCAGTCAAATTCTCACCCTGAGGTAAACTGGTTAAGATTTGTCTCCGTCATCACCCAACTGGTTGTCTAAAGACAAGTACAGGAATTTTGAGATTCAAATGATGGAGCTGAGAAGCTTTTGCAAGGAAACCATTCTCTTAGCAATTACCATTTAATAGTTACCTAGAGTTGCTGAGTGGGAAGGTCATGCATTTAAACTGGGTATTGCTGTATAATGTTAGCGATAAAGTAAGCAATATCTTCCTTCTGTTGATTGCCATCTCTGAATTTTGTCAGCTGTGTCTATGAGACAGGTCAGTGACAAGGAAATATCGTGAAAAGCTCTTTGACAAAAGTTAACATGGTGCTATAAAATACTGCAGATCTTTCTGGCAAAATAGTAACAGAAGATACAGTTCAGCGGGCAAAGTTACCCTTGTTACAACTTTCTGGAAGGTCTCCATTCCAGCAATGGGTTGACCCTGTCCTGTAGCTGAGCGCCACACAGTCTCTTGCTTACTCCCCAATCCTGGTGACATAAGGAAGAAAACAGAAAGAGTAAAAGCAAGAAGAGAAAAAATCAATGTAGTAGGTGAAGCAAAGTTGAGCATGCAAGCAAAACAAAAGAAGAAATTTTTCTTCCTTTTGGAAGGCAGATATTTAACCTCTTCCTGGAAAATAGGGCCTCAGCATGCTATAATTTTTACTCAGGAAAACAAATGTCACAGACATGAGCTGGTGCCACAAATCCTGCTCCTGACCCCGGCTTTTAGTGCTGCTGATGATGTCATTTGGGATAGAATATTATTTTGGTCAGTTTGTGGCAATTCTCTTGGAAGTTTTCTCTCCCAACTTCTTGTTCAGATCCAGCCTACACACCGGAGAGGACAGAGTGGAAAAGAGAGAAAAGCTCAAGGCTCTGCAAACACTGTTCAGCAATAGACAAAATACTGGTGTGTTATCAACACTGTGTTAGTCACAAATCCAAAACACAGCGGCATACAAAATCCTGTTAAGAAAATCAGCTCCATCCCTGCCAGATTCAGTCAGCTGCTAATGATTTTGGAGAGTGTAAATTAGTTACTTGGTTTGGATGACAATGCAGTAAGGACAATTTGTAAGTTTTCTATTACATGATGTCACTAACGAGAAGTTCTGGCTGCCCCCACCACCATTCAAATGGAGAGATGACTTGGAAGATTGGAAGACACATACAAAATACAAATGAGAGATAGTATATACTAGGATAGTAGCACGATGATTTCCGGGAGGCTGGTTACAAGGGTGTCCATATGGATCTTAAAATGAAAATTGTTGCAATAGAGATTTGGGTTAGGTCTAAGTAAAAGTACTTTCTGCAAAAAAAAGGCAAAATATCTCTTATTAAAATGGTAGCAGTTGTATCTCATTGCCATAAAACTGCTGGGTGGAAACAAGGTCAAGATCAAAGTCCTCAGGTGAATGTGTCTTGTACTGAAGTTATATTGATTATTTTGAGTCCTTAGATATCCCAGCCTAGCTTGACAGAGGAAAAAAGAAGAGAGTGAGGAAGACACAAAGAGTCCAAATAAAGACTCTTACAGGCAAAGGGACAGTAATGATCAAAAGACACTGCAGAATAGGATTAAAATGTACTTCTGCTATAAGAGACCAGGAAATCAAACTTTTCCAATTTTGCTGCAGAATTATTATTAGTGAACCTGCTGCTATTAGATAGGTGAAATACTTCATATTCCACTGTCTTTCCTGTTTCCTGTCCTATCATGAACAGAAGAGTTTTTGTTGCCTGTGGGCTATATCCTGTGAAATACTTTTTGCTATCCCTTTCTCTTGAGATTTGTCTTCTTTCTTTGCTTTGATAGTCAGATCCATTATAAGTAAAAATACATGCTAGGGAAGTCGGAATGATCGAAATGCTGGGTAGATGTTTCTGCCATTTGAAGCAAGTTTGGTAAGCTCACAGTCAAAAAAAAAAACCAAACAAAAGGCCAGAGGAAAACTTTAGTGGTTTCCATCTTATTTAAGACATATTTGGTACACAATAGGGAACACTAGCAAAAGCAACAGTGTGATAAAATGCTGGTGCATGGGCTTGAAATTTTACCTGTTACAGTGTTCTGGCTGAGTAGCATGCTCTCCAAGGCAGAAATAGGGTACATGTAAACATCCTTACTCAGTCTACAGACAACTGCTCTTTTGGATTTTCACTGGTCTGTAGAGTTTGGATCCTTCCTATAGGCAAAATGAGCTTTAAAAAATGCTCTTTCATATATGAGTCTTAATTTTCCTAGGGTGCCAAAATGAGAAGCACACATTCTCAATCTGACAAAAGTGGTGTTGGAATTAACTAAATATGTATAAAGTACACAGAGCATGAAAGTAAATGACAAAAATTCTTCATGTGACTTAGGTTAATCTGTATTCATTCCTTGCTAGGCTTTTTAAGAACAGTTAATAACGAAATCCGAATTAAGGCTAAAGTGAGCCATCTGCAAAAAGCCCTGTTTAAACATCCTTATTTTTTATGTATGTAAATAGTAGAGAATTGTTATTCTGTTCAGATAATGAAATAAGTTAAAAAAATAGTAGAGAATTTTTATTCTGTTCAAATAATGAAATATGTTAAAAGTGTGCAACAGTAATACATATAACCTGCTCTGATGTGAGAAGATTTTCATACAATTTTCATAGAAACTTTATGCAGAGTTCATTTTTAACTGTAGGGAATCCCTCTTAGAACCATTAAATAAACAGCTCAGGAATTAAACTAGCCCCCAGCTATTGTGAGAAAATTACCGACACAGGAAATTTTGTTATCTAACTGGCCAGCTGATGCTTTGATTTTTCCAGCTTTAAGAAAGAAATTAAATGGTATGGCAGTGTATTACTCTCATTTCCAGTCCTCTGGAGCAGATAAACATTATCATGAAACTGGCCAAGGATGAAATTTAAATAAGTAGTGATTGGAGAGGATGACAGGAAGAATTTCCAACTTACAAAACCTGACAAATTAGTTTAATTAACTGCAAATTTTGGAGTACAAAGATATGGGGGAATTATTTATTTTGATGTGTAATGAATATGCAATATTTCCGTAAACAGATTATAGAAACCCTGCCACACAATTATTCAATAAAGAAGTAAGAAAAAAAGCTGAAGCCATCTATGTATTTTCTCCTTTTAAGTCACTGTCACTTTACAGTTCCAATGTGGATTACAGATCATTCCATTTCACCCAAGTTCTCTAACAACCAAAACTACTTCCCCAGTGCACCTTTAAACAGCTATATAGAGTAACTGTGATGGCTGCTTAAGTGTCCATGATGCTCATCATGGATATGAGATTGAGTCTCATACCATGATCATACTCTTACAGTGTTAATTTCCTTGTGAAAAGTCTGGATTGTGAAAATGTGATCTGTCCAGTAAATATAGAACTGACAGAACAAAACAGACTATATGCAGCAGAACAAATGAAAGGTGAATCTGCTTTTGTAGCTGCTTAGATTACAAAACTTTTTGGCCTGAGGTTCTGTGACGTCTCTACAACTGCAAAAAAGGCTACTAAGACAAGTGGACACAGCAATGAATGCAGTCACATCACCAACTTGACTTCAGTTCTTTTAATTTTCTATAATCACAATGTTCTTATTATAGTGACATTTTGAGGTTTAGGGTATGGAAATAAGTTACCCTGAAATTTAAGAGGTGTATACTCACAGTATGTCCCTTTCTCCATTTGTGTAACGTAAGTGCCTTGTTGAAAGCAAAGCATCAGATAATCGTTGTCTGCTCACTCATTCTCTGTGATGAGGCTCTTGCTGCAACTCTCTAGTTCCTGTGCATTTTATATCATTGGAACTAACTTCCTGCCAGCCAGACTTAGGCTTGATAAGGTCAAAGAAAATACTGAGTTCTCAAACTGTGGCATAAAATGTTAGGGGAGGTTGACTTTAGCACATATGCTACTGAGCTAGGTAATGTATAAGATGGTGATGCTGAGGAGTGGAAGAAGTTATATTTTTTCTTCCTCTTCAAGGTAACGCTGGATGCATTTAAGACAAACATTTTAATGCAGAGCATAAATTTAAATAATGTCTTTCTTTTTTTCAAAACTAAAAATGTTAGATCTGTCTTGATAAACAGCAACATCATTAACAACACAGCTCCATGGTGACAGGAGAATATGACTGGGATTACAATGCAATGGAGATCTGTGTTTAGATGTATGCACTGTCGGTTTTAAGTGTGAGAAGACAGAGTAATAACTGTCTTTATTTCACCCTTCTCATTTCATGTTATGTCTGATTTTTTCTATGCCCTGAAGCCCTTCTCCTTATGAATTCTGCCTTTTGTACTTCCATGATGATCTTAATGATCTTAGAGGTGAAGATTCATTCACATTTCTAAATTCAGTTTAAGAAGTCAGATTTCTGTAAAGCTTTTTTTTTTTTTTAATTAGACACTAAAAGAATTTGTGCAAATTTAGCCTGAAGTACCAACGCAGAAATCACCTGCCAAAATGTCCCAGATGTTTGTTTTTGCCTGGATCAGCCTCTGGGCTTGGCTTTAAGCCCATCTGTCAGGTAATCTTTGCTGAAGAAGGTGAGTCAAAACCAGAGGTATTACGGGGTGCAGTAGCTCAGTGGCTTTAGAAAGACCTTCCTCTGGGCTTAAAGACTACCCATAGGGCATGTAAATGTTTTGTGTTTTCCTTCTACAAGTCACTCATCCAGGCTAAGAAAATAAATAACAGTGAAGTGAATCTGAAGTGAAGGACTAGCTGCCTTTTTTTTTAATTTGAATTTAGCCAATTTCAGCAGCTCCAGATAACACTGTAAATCAGACAGGGTTGTCGGTCCTTGGATAAGGCAAAGGGACAAACTGGGGCCTGTTTTGTCATGAACACCACTTAAGAAACACATACTTTATTTCTGCGCCAGCAAAGGCATGGTGAGCTCAAGCATGCACACTGCAGAGCTGCTCAGCTCTTTGGTGCAGGTTGCTTGATAAGTTGAGTTAGCTAAGTGAAGAGGAAGCGTAAGCTGAAACAAGAAAGCTTGCCACACTTTAATGGGAGTGCAGGTTAGTACTGAACACTGCCTGTTGAACTGTTTCTCTGTTTCTTCTCCTGGTTGCCTACATGGGCTCAGAGAGAACAGACAAATAAGGTGGCTCATAGTGTGAAGAGCTGTGAGGTGTGCTGTTAGTAGTCCCCTCAATGAACACTGCTGTGATGCTTACATATTGAATTTTGCTAGTTTGTAGTGTCGTAGAATATCTCAAGTTGGAAAGCAACCGTAAGGATCATCAAGTCCAACTTCCCATGCCTTGCAGAACTGCCTAAAACTAAATGCAGTCATCCAGGTGGTCCTTGAGCTTTGACAGACCTGGTGCCACAACGACTTCCCTGGAGAGCCTATCCCAGTGACCAGCTCAGTAAAGAGATTTAACAATGTGTTTGTTCTCTCTCTCTTGTTATATTTGAGAGAACAGGTAGCTGATACCTAACTCGAGAAGTATTTGTCATTCATATATAGTGGACTCAGTAAAACAAAAAAAAACCTGACAACGTCCTTTGAAAATTCTAGATTGACAAAGATTTTCTGTTTTAAAGATTCTGGATGCTTTACCTTAGTATTTTAGGTTAGTCCTGGTAGGCAGATAACCACCATACAGCCACTTCCTTTCTCATCTCACTCTTCCCACCCCCGAAGGATGGGGGAAGAGGAAAGTAAGACTAAAAGCAAGAAACCTTGTGGGACAAAAATTGTTTTTATAAGCTCAGGAGGTGTGTAAGAAGGCAGAAAGAAAACAGAACAAAACAAGTGGTGATGCAAAGGTGATCTTTCAACATCTCCCACGGTAGCTGGATGCTCAGCCAGGCTTCATCTCAGGAACTCTGAATTGTGGCTCTAAAGCAATGCATATTAACTTGGAGTAAGCTGAAAAGTAAGCAAAACACTGCTAGAGACCTTTGAGTGTAAAAACATGAGAACTCTACATCTGGCAGTATGTGCTTATCAAATATATCTAAACAGATAGTGCAGATTTTAACAACTACATAAGAAAAACTAAAAAACTATATAGTTTAGGTGTCTCTTGAAAAGCAGCAGTGAAGTTATATGAGTGACTATCATAGACCTTATTTTGGAACAGAACTTCACCATACATACAGAGGTTTACACTAAGTTATTTTATTTGGCTTACCAAGGGTGCTTTTATTTGGCTTACCAGTCTACTCAGGTGAGATTCCAAACTTCTGCTGTATCCATGCGAGTTTCAGTAAAACTGAAATTTTCTGACAGCTGCTGAGCACTGTAGAGGAGAATGTCAGAGCAAACTTCATCTGCGATCGATCTCTCTTTACAAATTCTAAATGCTTGCTAATCTAGGATACTTGAAAATGTTGCAAGACACTTAGCAATAAATTCAGCTCTCTCTGTTTATTCCTGGGACTGTGATTCTTTCAACCCTACCAAGAACAAGCCGCAAGTAAGAACACTAAGCTTAAGATTTCTTTTTCATCCTTGGTATTATATGTTTCAAGCCCCTCTGCAAGAACGCATTCCTAGCTCCAAGAACAGAGAATGAAGACAGACATACTTGGGGGAAATTATGGACATTCATGAAAAGACATATGCTTGAGTGCATTGAGTTACTAAAGTGCTCAGCTATGTCTGCTCCTCTTTGGGAGTAAGTTGGCAGCTGCACAGCAGCATTCTTGTTATTGCAACATCAAATTCCTAAGAATTCATTACTTTCTACCTGGTGCTTATAATTTATTTCTGTACACCTGAGCTGTTTGTACTTGAAATCCTTTCTGCCTTCCTGATTGGCAATGAGAAATTCAGACTGCAGAGCTCTAGCTCAGACTAAGATAGATGCGTCCAGTCAATTTATGGCCTAATATTGTGCCAGAATGGGAGTTGTAAAGCATTTTGAAAACCCACTGTGAAACAAACACTTAATGCATACACATCCTATACATAGTAGGTCATTAGGTGATATGTGTTGTTTATTCTAGAACATAATACTATGTCATGAAAAACAAAGTGTTAATACGGATATTATAAAAAAAATAGAACTCAACATTGACTAAAGATATTGGAAATTATTAAAGCTGTTGATACATAAATCTGTGGGTTGTAGTTGGAGGTGACTCACTTCTGAGGGGAACAGAGGGTCCAATATGCTGGACAGATCTTTCTCTTAGGGAAGTGTGCTGACTCCCTGGGGCCTGGGTAAGTACATCACTAAAAAACTTCATAGCTTGGTACAGTCCTTGGATTATTACCCATTATTGCTCTTCCAGGTGGATGATGATGAAGCCACAATGTGTCGTCCAAGGGCAACTGAGAGAGAATTCAGTGCCTTGGAATGATTTGTGAAGGAAATTATTTTCTCCTCTCTCCTTTGAGCTGAGAACAGTGACATTGTAAGAAACAGATGGATTCAGTCTGTTCATGTATGTCTTCATGACTGGTGCCACTGCCACAGTTTTGGGTTTTTTGATAGTGCCATGGCCTACATGGCAACAGACTTGCTAGTATCAAGTGGAATTCATCTTTCTTGAAGTGGGAAGAGGGTTCATGAGCTTGCAGGGCTCATTGATAGAGCTTTAAACTAGACTCGAAGGGGGAGCAGAGGGAGATAACATCAGTCTTGCCTGTGACAAGCTGTGGGCTGACATACCATAGTTAGAGGGACAAGGTGCTAGTGATGTCCCTCAGCCTGCTGCTCCAAGGAGTGTTGACTATGCTGCAGCATACTTGAAGCCTTACAGAGATGAGCCAGGGTCTCCTGCAGTAACAAATGCCAAAAAGGAAACATTGGTGAACTAGCTGAAAGATATTGAAGGGTGTTCCTCTGTGAAGGTGGCACGGCCAGCAGCCTGGCTGAAGTACCTCTACATCAGTGCACATAGCATGAGCAACAAACAGGAGGAGTTGGAAGCCATCGTGATGCTAGAAAACTACTACCTGTTTGCCATTACTGAAACCTGATGGGACAAATTCTATAAGGAGAGTGCAGGTGCTGATGGCTACAGGCTGTTCAGAAGGGACAGGAAGGAGGGGTAGAGGCTGTCTGTGTCAAGAAATTGATAGAGTGTGAAGAACTGTCTCTAAAGAATAGCTATGAGCAGGTTGAAGGCTTATGGGTAAGAATTAGAGACTGAGGCAACAGAGGACCTGCTGATCAAACTAATGGGCCAGAAGGACCTTCAATACTTAAAGGTGGCCTGCAAGAAAGATGGGAACAAACTTTTTACCAAGGCTTGTTGCAACAGGACAAAGGGCAGTGTTTTTAGACTGGATATAAGGAAGAAATTTATTACTGTGAGGGTGCTGAAACACTGGAGTGGGTTGACTGGAGAGGTGCTGGAGGTCCCATCCCTGGAGAGATTCAAGGTCAGGCTTGATGGGACTCTCAGCAATCTTATCTAGTTAAAGATGTCCCTGCTCACTGCAGAAAGGCTGGAGTAGATAACATTTAAAGGTCCTGACTAACTCTAACTCTTTAATGGTTCTATGACATATGCTCCATGTATGTAGCATACTCTGTATGTGTAATTAGGACTCTGTGAGGAAAAAGAATTCTTTTAAGTACCAAAGATCACCACCATGATTTGGCTGCAGCTCTTTGTCAATAATGATTCTTGATCTAATACTACCTAAAGGTTTTTATGTGGGCATCCTAATGACATTCACAGACAGAATTATTCCTAGGCAAATTTACTGAGAAGTACTGTTTAACACTTGCAGACCCCTTGAAGTCCTAAAGCATGTTTTGTTTACCAGAGTTCATGAGTGTGAAAGAAACATTGGTAGAGCAAGTGGTTTAAGGCCACATAATTTTTAAAAGGCTGACCTTAGGAACCTTAAAAGGCTGTAGAACAATGACCATTTAAAACTCTGGAACAGCGTAAGAAGTGCTGGGTTTTAAATGGAGTTATATTGTCTGGGAAAGTTGAAGGTAAAGTAAGTTTAACATTAGAGTAATTTCTATTTCACTTCTTGTGCACAATTTACTTTCTGCAGAGTGATGTGAAACCATGCAATAAACCTGCAGTCTGCTTGGCTGATGTCATGGATTCCAGTTTATGTCAGCTTTGATGGGTGCACTTAAAACATTTTGATAACATGACATTCCCCAATGTCCAAATACAGCTGAAGCAGAGTGCACCAGCTGTTGCTTTGACTAGTGATCAAGAATCTCCTAGATAAAGGCAATCTCATGTAAATCTGCCATGAAAATGAAAATCCTTTCATGTCAAGCTCTATTTTTCCAAAAATATTTCAGCATAGAGGAAAGTCAAAATGCAAACCTGAAGACACAGGTGTCTGAATCAGAGATGTTCTGAAACTTAAAAAAAAAAAAATCATCATTAGGGTGGGGTCCTATCTTTCCATTTTATTTGTTCTGCCAGCTAAATTGTAAAGAATTTCCAGAACAGATAGACTTTTTAAAGCCTAGTGTATAGATAGAAAGTCGGTTGATAAGTGAAAGGAAATTATTTTCTCTCGTCTTCTCACAAATTACTATCTCTTCCCTTGACTCCTTGGTTGCATAATGTTTATGTGGGCAGATGTTCCCAGAATTCCCCACTCTGCATGGGACCTCTTTACAACCCCAGCAGGCAGCCAGATTTTGCAGTGCAACTCAAACATCGAGACTTAAACTGCAAGCAATCTGTTACACTCTAGCTAAGGAAATAAAAGTTCTGCAACTGTCAAGGAGAGATGTATTAGTTTGACCATGCCTAAAATGCTTGGGGAGGTTTTCTGAAAATAAACATGCCAGTCTTGCTCTGAGCCCTGTTATATGGGGAGATTTGAAAATGTATGGCTTTTGTTTCCAAATTTAATGTAGCCAACAGGTAGAACCAATTCAAAAGGACTTTTATTTTTTCCTAAGGGTTTGGGAAGTTCATTAGAAATAATTGCACATATACTCTGCTGGAGCTAACAAATGCTCAGCAAGCTATTATACTATATAACAGCAGCCTATAGTAATTTAGGGGTACTGAACAGCCCTAAGATTAACTACATTCCCTGATCTTGCATTTAGATATTTCTCTCTGTTTTTTAAGCTATTTCTGGATAAATTGCCTTTTGGACTGAACTGTTTGGCTCTGCATATATTTCTTATATTGTTGGATGAGCCAAAACAGGGAATCAGTTTGAATCAACTTGTGCTCTCTGAACAATATATCTACTTTCTTTCTGGCAAGTGGACAAAATCTGCATTTTTGACTTGTAATTTCTCTTGTCACCAGTAAGAAAAATGGGAACATGTTAGATCATGGTTTTGGTCTCAAGGTGGTCTTAAATATCTGACATAGCTCACTTCTGTATTCCTGATCAAGTATCATTCTAACTAAGGATCATAACTAAGGATCATCCAGGAAAACATGTACGAAGTGTTATGACAGTAGAAGCAAGGTCTCATTGACAAATCTAGGGTTTCACCTGCTTCTGTAACGGGAATGTAAAGTAAAATCTGTGCTCATTTCAGTTCTTTGCAATCTTTTCAATACCTAGTAGATATCCACTGCCCACTAACCCACAAACAATAAATATACTAATTGAAAGCTTCAGGCCATTCCAGCCATTGAAAAATACTGTAAAATAGAATTCTTATTCCTCAGATATAATACAAATATTCTGTCTCAGTAAGATTATTGCTGCTGATACCTCTGCCACAAATGGCCTCCCACCTCCCTCTTCCCCGCCCCTCCCCAACCCCTAGCAGCCTAGGATTTGTTGTTTCTTGGTAAACTCTCTATGCAAAGTTATATATCTCAGCACAGTGACAATCCTTTCTCTCAGCTGGGTGTATTTCCTTTATTTTTCCATTCTCCTTGCCCTTGCTTTTCCCCTTTCCCATTGCCTGATCAAATACAAGAATCTTCTTTTTGCTTGCTTCTGTACTTTTCATGCCAGTTTTCTTCACCTCAGTGCTCAGATTGTCATTCTCTATCTTTGTGAAAAAAATCACTCACAGGAATGTTTTCTGATGATCTTTGATATGTCTAATGTCTGCTTGTTCTCGGTTATTTGTGAATGTCACAAGAGCATGACATTAAAGGGTGTTCCTTGTCGTAAAACCAATGTATTTGATGAAGTTCATTTGTTGCTACGAGCAATAATACAAGAAAATGACATCACAAGTTCTTTTCCACTAACCAGTTACATCCTTACTGTGTAGGAAAACCTTTCTTTGAAAAGAAAGGTTATCATTCTGGTAAACCATTGTGTTAGACTGCTGCTCAGTGCAAGGAAAGGAGAAAAACTTTTCAGAAAAACATTACCTCAGAAAATCTCAACCTTAATCTTTCCTTAAAAAAAAAACCCTTGTCTTTTAGAGAAACAATTTCTTTCCTCTCACTCATGCACTTTTTATGTCTTTTGAGGAAATCATCCTTGCTTTTAGTCAAGCAAGGCTTTTCTTAAGACTTTATAGCTGATATTTGCAACTACAAAACACTCCTTAGCATATTTCCTATAATTCCCACCCACTCAAAGGAAAAGTAGAAGCAACATGTCTTTGTCTGGAAAGAAAGCAGTTTTCTGTATCTTTTTATTTACCATACTTTAAAAGTAATTTTATAATTAGAGTGGTGATGAAAGTAGATATATTCTAGAATCACTTCTGTTCTATAGACCTGTGTTCTTCAAAGTCCATTTGTTGTTTTCAACATCATTGAAATTCCTTTGGACATATGTCCTTTTGAACTAACTCCTTCAGGGATTATAATTGCATTCTGTGTGGTAAATTTTCCTTGGAAACTGAATTAGTATCTTAAACATTGGCTCCATCCTCATGGTGGAGCTTTCACTGGAAAAGCACTGTTATTTAGCAGGTAAAGCCTGAGAAGAACTACAGTAGCTAGGTATATACAGTAATCCACTTACCACAGTCACTGTGTTATTTGTTCCATGCTGAGTCGTCATAGATTGTATCATGCTTAGAAAAAAGTATCCTGCCAAAAAACGGAATAGTCCTTCTAGAACCTCCTCTTCCCCATCCCTGTGGCTACTTCAGATTCCTCATTGCTGAAACCATGCCTTTCACGTTAGGACTGGCCACTCCACACAGCAGCTGAAGTAGAAAACTAACCTTCTTATGAGAAGAGCTAAAGAAACAGCCAACTTGGAACACATCCAGAAGTCTGAACTTGTTTTCAGTTGTAAGAATATTCAACAATGTTCTAATGGGAGACAAGGGTTTACAAGCTGGTTAATCATGTCGGGGTTGTGATGCTATGTGAATTTGTGTCAGCATGTGATTGGACATTGCCAGTAGCACTTACAGTTACTTGGTGCAAATGATGCTCCAAATCATGGTTTGTAATCTGACACATCTCAAAGGACTTTCTAAGTGTTCATTTGGAGACAGCTGGCTAAGTTAGCTTGACCCACTGAATTTTTTATCTCTAAAAGGTGCTTGAAGGATTAGCAGCTGCTGTAGACTAATGTTATCCTTTAGACATCATAAGACATTGGTGTTTCAGTATGTAACTTTGAATGTGATTGCCCAGAATACACTGTCAGGCAACAGGAGTCTTGAACTATCAACTATCAGAAACAATCACTGCCCTTCTCTGTAGATCCAACTCCATATTGCTTATACCCTTCCCTAACACCACCTTTTTGAAAACATTTGACTCCAATTTACTATCAGTTCCTAACACAACAAGTCCCTTGTTCATGTCTAGACATAGTTAGATGTCTGCTTGTGTTAGATGAGATGACAGGTATGCTTCCCTTTCAGAAGTGATAGATGGAAATATTGTTCTATCAGCCACTACTGATAGAAAGAGTACTACAGCAGGCAGTTTCTCATGGATAGCTATAAACAGGCAGACCAATTTAGTCTCTTTAAGGGTGCTGTGCTACTTACGGGCATGTCACATTGTCACTTTACATGACAGCCTTTCCATGTTTCTTCTTGCTATATTGACAATTAAGCTGCGGTGCTACTCTGTTAAAAATTAATCAGAAACTCCAAGCTTGATTTTTCACTTTTTATACACAGACACCCACTAGTAGTTTATCAAAAATCCATAAATCTACAACTGGCTAAGAAAAAAAAATCTGGTTTCAAGTCTACATACCTGCAGTTTCTGTTACAGTTACAGTAGGAATGATATATTTGAATCAGACCCTGAGATGGCAGAAGCGAACACTGATGCATTGACGGATGCATTTTCCTTTGCTACAGACTTGTTTTCAACTGTTTCTTGCATCAGTCAGTGTTACATTTTACGTTATTTATGAAGTGTTAAGTTCTTTTTATGAAGTCATTATACACTTCATCACAACCCACATCGGTTATAAGAATCAATATTATTCAAAACTTAATCAGTGGAGAGTGAAATGCAGTTTATTTAATTATGTTTGGATAGAGGCCTATATGACAAAAAATTGAGAAAGCAGCAATGCAAGGTGAGAGAATGAGCAGTAAGCCATAGAAAAACAGGGAAACCACACATGGTGTTACAGCAAAGTGAATATTCGGTGTCCTGTGTAATAGCTAGCAGAAAGTTTGATGTTGTGATTGAAGTAACCCCCTCCAGTTGCTCAATTCCTTCTGTGTTCAGGGAAGCAAGATGTTGTTTTCTTTGCAGAGAACTGCTATTGCTTCTTAGTGGCAAGATGCATTCCCCAATTTTGCTTTTCACCACAACCTACTCCCACACTTTGACCAGATATGCAGGTCAGAAGGGTTAGCATTATCGAACATCTAAAATAAAAAACTTGCTATATTGGGTGCTGCACAAGCAAAAAAAAACAGATTTCACTGTTAAGCTTGTCTTCCAGGCTAGGAAACTCTTTGACCAAGTCATACATCGTGTTGTCATACAGCAGTAGAATTCACACAGTTACATGTTGTGCGGAAAAAGAGATTGCTTTTCACTTTCTACAGGTTGCATCTATTTTTTATTCCAATTTACCTGTTATGCAGAAGACTTTTTCTTGGGTCATTCATAATGTGCAGCAAATGTAGAAGATCTTACAGGTAGTTTATTATCTTTTTTTTTCATTACCCTTTTCATTGTTATAAGTTCAATCTCCAAACTGTTGCAACTGGAGGCATATTTAGGAGTAATCTATAACCTATTATAGGTATTTTGCAGAGTGTTAGGACACCTATTGGGGTGGAAAAATGTCAAGAGGAGGTAATTAAGCTGTACAGCTTCACAACTCCTGCACTCCCTTCGGATGTAATAGATGCCTGAATTCTTCAGGTTAGGAGGCTCTGTCCCAGGCTTCAAAGACCTTGAGGTCTTGGTAACTATGTTGTGAGTATTCATTCAGTGAAGATTTTAACAGGAAAGGCTCTGTGTACTAAAGGAGAAAGAATGCTGACTGTTCAGTGCGCTGATGCATCCTAAAGTATGTGTGCTTTTTAATACTTAAGTGGAGTATCAAAAAAAATGCAGGTTTGAAAGATTCCAAGAAAGCAAATTTTCTTCCTACATTTCATCAAAATTTTTTTCCAAATGTGTTTGGAAACTCCTTATGAAGTGTTGTGGAAACAGAAACTAAGATGCAAGGAAAGAGAACCACCTCACACATTTTAGAAATCAAAGGTTTTCTTCACTCTTTGAGTAATGTGTTGGCATGGTTCTTACTCAAATTATAGCATGCCTTTTGCTGCAGATATTAATGGAATGACCTCTGAGTTTAGTGTATTTTGATTGTCTCTCTTACTCTGAATAAGATCTAGTTACATGAACTGTTATCTTTACTTCCTATTAAAATGCAATATTTTCTCCAGCTTTTATCAGTATGGGACAACACTTATGATCTGGTATAATGCTGTAAATTACCAGATCTGTTTGGCATTGATTAGCCACTAACCAACCTAGACATAAGCCATCTACACGAGAGCTGGACAATTCGGAATCATTAATCAAAGTGTGGTTTTGTTACCATTTTACTGCCTAACCTTACTATTAACTTGTCACAGCTGGGTTGCTTTTATGTTTTCACACACTGTGTGATGGATTAACCTAGTTAACTGGCTAGATAGATTATATATTTTAGCACTTAACAGCTTTGCTCAAGCATTGGGCAAAGCAGGTTTGCCTTATATAAAGCTTTAAAAGATCTGACTTGCTATGTTTTACTCTGTGTTGATTCTTTTCTCTATCCCTGGCTAAATAATGGGAATAAAGGTACTTTTTCAACTAAAACATCTGAGTATATTGGGAGATTCTTGCTGAAGTTTACTTGACAGTATGTCTGAGTTTCTGCTCTTTTCCACTAGCCACATTCTTATTTTTAATAAAAATACTTATAAATTCCTGAAACAACCTGATTTAGTTTGGGGCCAGCTTGCTGGTTTTCACTCTATTCAGGAGGTTGGCAGCCTTTCCACTATTCTGATCATTAAATGTGCTACCTTGATTTGCACTATTTAACTGACCATCATCTTGCAGATTTCACCGATATAACAGCTTTTTGGGTGAAGTCATGAAAGTCTAGAAACTATATTGCTAGGACGTTTACAGATCAGAGCTATGGAAGATGTCACCAATAACTAGTCACATAAGTGTCTCTAGCTGTCCTTATTGTACCCTAGCTATATTAGTTTTGATTTAAATATTTGTTTTGTGATAATACTTATGTACCAATGCTTTCTCTGCTTGGCAGTACTTGTGTACTTTGGTTTGTCTGTAGCAGAAATCCCCTCCATGGTTTCAAGACTAACATCCAAGTATCTTTCTGAGAGCTGCCCCCATGGTGCCTCTCTTACCCCATCAGGAACGGTGGGATACTAGTGGCTTTCCCACCAGACCTCATGATGCCTAGTATAAAAACTGCATTAGATATGAATGACTATGTGCATGGTTTAAGTTTCACGGGTTGTAAATGGTGGTGTAGCAAGTGCTTCAATGCTGTATGTACCTGTAGGACTCAAAGAAAGAAAAGACTGTCTCAATATTGCAAAGACATGTAGTTTGAAACTGCAAGGCTCATCACTACAGATTGCTGCTGTAGTGCATTCTACAACTTTTGTAGGAACTTACTACTGTTAGTTAGTTGGGCATTCTGCAACATTTGTAGCAACTAACACCTGCATCAGGCTATGAAGGCGGCTAGGACTGTGGGACTTTTTGCCGCATTTGTGTAAGACTATGGAACCTCCAATATAAAGAATGCCAGACTCCTGTAATTATATAACTAGCAACTCAGATGCATGTGCACACAGTGGGGTTGTCAGCAGGTCACATCGAGGAAGACAGTTTAGACAGGAAGGTTTGGAAAGAGCGGCCCCTCAGGACTCCCCAAAAGGGGATTGCGTGCGCAGCACAGGTGGCTATGAGGAGGAGTTTATGCAAAGAAATTCCACAAAAATGCAGATTAGTTCCTGTGAAAAGGTGGAGTAAGGCAGGGCCAATGGAAATAAAAGAACTGTGAACTGGCACATAGTTGAAAATTTCCCTTACTGATGGCATCAGACCTGTGGGACGCCATCAGACTCTGTGGTGGCACTTGCTCTCTTCCTCTTTTTCCCTCTTTGTCTTTTTCTCTCTCTCTATCCTCCTCTTTGGCTTTGGAGAATAAATAAAGGAAAACACAATACTGTCTTTATTTGTGTCTCTATTTCACCTCTGGGATCATTGCAGCTTGACCAAATGCAATTCGGGATGGGATAGTGTGGCAGGTGTTTCCTGCCCCCAGCTAAGCTGTTGCTAGGCAGATTTCAGGGAATTGGTGACCTGGGCTAGTCCGGACTTGTCTATGGAACCTGAGCTGGTCAGGACTCGGTTACACCCAGGAAGTTGGCCAGCAGCCAATGAGAAGCCGAGATAGCTATGATTGACCACAGTCATCATTGACTAGTCTTTAACACGGGGCTCTTGCAGCAGCCGTATTGGAGTTACCTTGTAGTGGTTGGCCTGATGCGGTTGTAAAGTCTCCCCGTTGGTCTAGGGGATCCCTAGGCAGGGTTGACCAGGTGAGAACGGGAATCTCCATCTGGTTAAGGTACCCCTGGCAAGGTTAAAAAGGCGAGAACGGGAATCCCCACCTTTTTATGGTACCCTAGTGAGGACAATCAGACGAGAATGGGAACCCTCGGCTTGACTGAGGGGAGTGTACGATAATCTGGCTTATCCTTCTTTTGTCAAGGGCTAGTGCATGAGCTTGATCTTTTCCTCAACTGATACTGAACCTTTAAATTTGGAGGAGCTTATATTCCATAAAGAAATTTAATTTAACTACACATGTGAATTTGTTTTTCGGATATGGGCGTGCTATTCACCTCCTTCTTTAGATAGTACCTCTGGAAATACGATGCTTCCTTTAGAACAGATAGCCTGATGGAGGCACCCTGTGGTATTTAGATTTAACAGACCTACCAATCAGAATCAGCAATGTGTTAAACCAAATATTGAAATACAATTTTATCCAAACAACAAAAAAACAATAGTTACAAAAGTGGCCATGCCATAGAGGTGCTAGGATGATTGTCTCTGTATATTTATTTCTTAGAGATTGCACTAGCACAAGTAATTGTTCTTGTTGTAATCTATATACTTTTAAGGCAGATCCACCTGTGCTATCATTGGCTTGCAGCTTCATGAGATTATTACACAGCTGTATATCAGCAACCAGGCATTTGTGTGACTGGGCCTGGATCCCATAACACCATCCCATTCCTGAGACTTCTAGACCTCTGCCAGCCTGTGCACTCAGAGGCCCCTGTCGTGTCTTTCACAGGTTATTGCTGCAGATAGATCTAGTCTCAGGTTACTGGGACTTCACACAATCAGGTTTAAAAACGTCTATGGATGTGCTTATTTATACAGGCAGACATAATATTTGGTGACTTCTTGATATTAAAAGCAATCCAGTCACAACCATGTTGTTGGAATGGGTTACATCATTTTTTTCCAGGTTATAACAACACTGTGCAATTTCTGAATCATATTTGTCGTTTATGATGAGTACTCTTAGAACAACTTTGTAATGAATTCTCACCATAAATCTCAAAGTGAATAACACTTATTTCATATTTGTGATCAAAGAGGGACAGGAAGGTCTTCTGGCTAGGTAAAAATATTTGAAGTACATATGTGAAGAGAAGATCATCCCTCAGGTAGCGTGAACGACACCAAGTAGGTGAAATAGTCAGCAATGAAACACATATGGAGAGACTAATAAACATGGGTTAAAGCAAGCTGCTATTTAATTGTGCTAGACAAGATTATGGGTGGTGGGTTTTAAAGATGGACAGATACAATAATACTTCCTGAGTTGAAAGAACAACATGATTATGAGAAGGAGGTAGTGGAATATCTGGCAGATACGTGGTAAAGGTGATGCCAGTTTCAGATTAGACATTGGAGATGATAGCTTGACTATGTAGCTTATGAACCTAGTAGGGTTTGGAGGCAGGATTTGTTGACAGAGGTTATAAAAAAAGGAAAAAAAGAGGATGACAGTAGGCAAACTCAGAGTTACAATGACACATAAAAAAGTACATAAGTTTAACTTCTGTGAGACTGTCAACACAACATTTTTTAAGACAACTCACAAAAGCCAATATGTGAAATATGGAGGATGTACAGAAGAGCTTTGTTTGTAATGAGGCGGACAGAAAAAATAATGTCTTGGTGTCATGTATAATAAAACATGGATGGTACAACAGAGATGTGAGGCCTGGAAGAAAGAAAAAGATCCAACATGATGCACAGATTGCAGGGCTAGTGATGTTGAGCTTGATGGATGCACATTAACATAACTACTATCCCAGTATTTAATTTATGGTTCTTCTGATGCTCCAGTAAGAACTACTGAGGGTCATATCAATTGGAATTACATTGTATTATGATAAGGAAATACAGGAATTTGATGGACAACTTTGTTTTTTGCTCCTAAAATTTGTGGAAGTGTTAGATACATTTTTTAAAGGGACTATGCAAAACAGGGTTATGGAGATTATAGAAGTGGTATTTTTCCTTCTAAAAATAGCTGCAGCTACTTATACAAATGCCTTTGGTTAAATGCCTTTCTAAATCCAAATTTGTGGTACAATAACAGATTATAAGGTAGCAAAGGTATAGAATTCTAATCAGAAGTATGATTATATAGGTATGCATTCCTGTTTTAAGGATTTTCTACATTATTCTTAAGAGATAGAAATACTTTGGATTTAGAAATAAAATTGACAAGTAGTAGTGCGTAAAGTACCCCCAAAGTTTGTTTATGGCTTTGTTTTGTTTCATTTTCCCCATTTTTGTTTTGTTTTGTTTTTTTTTCAGAAAAGGGATGCTTTCTGAAATGAACAAAATAAGAAAATAATTTTTCCCAATTTTTTTTCTCGTAGATGAGAACTACGTAGAAGGAAAAGCTTAAATCTTAGACTCTTGTTTGGGCTGTTCAGTCTTTTCAAGGACATAATGTGGTGTGACAGCCACCTTTCATCCTTTGAGAAGTTATTTGGTCTTGTCACTTTGAAGGAAGCTTGGATCTTCACTCAGTTATTCCCTTTCTAGTAGGAGCTGGGAAATGGACAAGGAAATGCTCTCTGTACGGCCACTTTTCTATTGATCCTTGCAGTAAAACTACTATTGAAGGTATAAGTGTGGAATTTAACACTCTTAGTCTAGCAGTAATTTATCATCCCCTAGAAGCAAGGAGGAAGCAGAGGAGAGGTTTGTTTCCAGCAGGATTCTCAGGTGCTTAATGTCTCTAGGTGACCATAAGCTCTAATATTACTCTGCGGTGCTACAGACTGCCTCTCTGTCCTACAAGCAGTTCCAGTTTGCTATGTATATAGGTAAGTTTCACAGTAATCCTCTTTAAAATTCTCCTACCACATTTTCAGACAGGTGTGTGAAAGAAAATGAGTATCTAGTTGTAATGCCTGGAGCAAGTTATATTGACATCAAACCCAGTGCAAACTCTATGTGAAAAGAAAAAGTGATTCCTGTCTTGCACCATCCTCAGAACTCACTAGTTTCAGATTTTCTTCTGAAGAGTGTGTAACTACTTTGACAAATTGCCTGATGGTTTTGTGATGCGGATTAATGTCCAGTAGAGGCTAGGGTGAGATCACTGAACCTGTGTTCGCTTGTTCCTTAAGCCAGAAATCTGAGATCACTGTGCCTGAGTTGAAAAGTCTGAGCGACTTAATGTTTTAAACCACTGCACTGCCAATATCCCAGATATTATTGCTTTCTCCTGAAGGCTGTAAAACTGTCACAATGATTGCCACCTCCTTGGCAATGCAGGGAGAGTGAAAGCATAAAAGTAGCAAAGCATTAACTGTTCAGCAGCTATTCTTTGTATGAAAAAAAAAAAAGACCTTTCTGGAAGGACTAGTCTCAAAAAAGTGCTAAAATTTCATCAAATGAACATTTTTTTCCTGGGAGCATAAAGAGAACATGTTAGAATTCTTCCCATATGAACAGCTTAGCTCCTGCGATCTTCACTGACTTCCCTGGTTTGTAAGTGGGCTTATGAGCAAATGTTCTCTCCTTAGAGATCACAAAACTGGGTCTATTCTTCTAACTTATTATTCATTACCTCATAAGATTCCTCAGCAACGGGAGTCATTTTCATCCCAGAAAATAACAAGCAGAGCAGTACATCCAGTTATGTTATACTGACAGAATGTCAAGAAAATGAAAACAAATGATTTGAGTAGTCCTTCAGGGCATAAAGAGTTCAGTTACTAAGCTACCCACCAGAAACTGTGATTTAGTCATCTGGGATGACTTTATTTATTTTTCTTTTGTAAGTTTAACCACATAAATCTTTGTTTCATTGCTAGAGAGAGATATCAGAGGAATTTGGGACTGCTTTTGGCATGGCCAGAGTTTGTGGGCTGCTGTGCTGTCAAGTGCTTGGGTAAAGGAAGAAGCAATAACATTAGCTGTGTCCTTATTTGCTCAGGTTTATGAGCATGTGTGTATTTTTAGATTGCATGCAAAAAGGTGGGTGACCTACTTGGTGATATTCGTGAATGTACTGTTATAAATATAGCATGCCTTTTACATGCTCTTATCTGAATTTCTGTTTGAATCTTTTACTTCAGGGCTCAGGTCACCTAAAACAGTAATTAAAATAGACTGGATGACTTATGAAGGAAGAGAAGTGAAAATCCAAATGGATTTACCCTGTATATGTAGAAAAGTGAATTCTCCTAGCACAAATATGGAGTATGAAGACTTGTGCTTATCTTCTCTTAAAGAGCCTGAATGAATCAGCTTCACTTTTACTATACATACATAATTCAGACAGGTGAAATGTCTATACCGCTATCCCCCCACCCACAGTAGTGGAGTGCTGCTTAGGGTGTGTTGAGGCTTGCTAAGGTTAGGAAATATAGAACAATGAGTTCATGTAGGTATTTAAATGCCCTTTACACAAATTTGTGCAAAGTAAATCATAAAAGACAGGTATTTATAACATGTTAATTATTCGTAGCCAATTCTCTACCTTTAGTTTATACAGACTAATTTTCAACGTGGATGCAAAGAGTAATTTTGAGACTTCATAGTCCAATCTCTCGCATGTCAAACTCTCATGTTCACAGATTAACATTGCCATTAGCTGTGATGGGGTTATAGTGCTTCAGCAGTGCCAGTGAGATGCAGAAAGAGCTACAAATGCTTTCCACCTAACAGCACTAGCCTACACTTTATGTAGGCAGTTCAGTGTCCAGCCCCAAACTAATACATGTGAAAATGCTGGCTCTAGCCCTTTACTGCTGAACAGAATCTGTACACATGCTTATTTTTTCTAAGTGCTGCATCGTGCTGTGGTGGGTTGACCTTGGCTGGACATCAGGTGCCCATCAAACTGCTTTATCACTCTTCCTACTCAAATGGTCAGGGGAAGAAAACACAACAGAAGTTTGTGAGTCGAGATAACGACAGAAGAATCACTCAACAACTACCATCACAAGAGAAGCAGACTCGTTTTGGGAAAATTAATTTGATTTATTGCCAATGAAAAGTCAAAGTAAGATAATGAGAAATAAAAACAAATCTTAAACCACATTCCTGCCACCCCTCCCTTCTTTCAGGGCTCAGCTTCACTCCCAGATTCTCTAGATACTTACCCTAAGCAGCACAGTGAGATGGAGAATGGGATTGTGGTGCTATCTCTCTCACTTCTTCCTCCTTATGCTCCTTCTCAGCTCTGGTGTGGATCCCTCCATGGGCTGCAAGTGGATATCTGCTCCACCATTAACCTTCATGAGCTGCAGGAGGACTGCCTGCCTCACCATGGTCTTCACCATGGGCTGCTGAGGAATCTCTGCTCTGGAACCTGGAGCACCTCTTCCCCCTCCTTCTTCACTGACCTTGAAGTCTGCTGGGTTGCTTCTCTCACATATTTTCACTCCTCTCTCTGGCTACAGTTGTGCAGCAACATTTTTTCCACTTCATAAATACGTTACCCAGGAGGTGTTCCTGCTGTTGCTGGCCTTGGCCAGTGGTGTTTCTGTCTTGGAGGTGGCAGGAACTGTCTCCGTCTGAGGTGAGGGAAGCTTCTAGCAGCTTCTCACAGAAGTCACCCTGTAGCTCCCTTGCTACCAAACTTTGCCATGCAAACACCATAAAACCACTGCATTTTTCTAAAAGCATAAAGCATAACATTGTCTTGTCCCTCTGTCATATGGTCACTTCTTCAGATTAGTAGGATTTAGACTCCTTTTGAATCATGGAATTAAAGGCAAAGCTATGCTAAGTTTTCCTCACATTGTTATGAAAGTTTTGCTTATGATCACAGTTTGCAAGCAGCTTCAGGAAAACTCAGGGAACACATGATAGCATTAATTTTGTCAGGTTTTGGAAGAAAAATTCTTCTCTCCTTCTCAGCAAGCACAGTTGGTGAGATTGTGGTTTTTAAGTGTATGAAGGAAAGCAGATATTATTTCCACCTGTTATTATTTGAACAGTAGTCTCACATTGCTGTAATATTATATATCTTAGTTTGTTCATGGCATTTTGAACTGTATTTATGGAATTTTAAACTATAGATTAATTTGTAATAGGTATTCTTAGACCAGAAAATATAGAGAAGCCTTAAAAAAACTGAATGCAAACTGAAAACATATATAGAATTTTCTACCTCCTTCTATGAAATTTACAAGTATTTGAAAGCAGGATCTTGAAATGGAAGTGCCACTTCAGCTATATTGTGTTGTAACTCACATGCCACTTCAGTAATATTGTAGATTTTTACAAGGTAATTCTTCCTTAAAGTTATTTTATCTTCCCTGTTTTCAATCAGTCTTACAGAAGCTGAAGCACTGGTTTAACTATTCTTTCCATGACCCTCTTTTCCAATAGGTCACATCCAAAGCAAAAAGGAAAATTTAATATATACTGGAGCAACCATCAGTATATGACATGTTCAGGTCTATTAAGAGTTCTGACTTTTTAAAGGCATTAATTAGTGCCTGAACTACATCATATTTTGAAAGAATTTCAGTGATTAAAGGTTGTAGAGGGGAATAGCTGTTGCAGATATTTTCTCTCCCTTATTATAATTGTCTTTTTACTAACAGTGTATTCACCTTCAACGGAAAGTATTTTGAGGCTTGCTTAAAACATGTACATCTTTATTAAACACATTATGTTATTTATCCTGTTGCTAAATATTAGTGAGGAAGATAGTTAAGATATTTAAAATAATACCGAGGCAGTGCTGGAAATTTTTTAATAAATGATTTAATAACATCAAAGATATGAGGTAAGACTAATACATTTAAGTTACTGCTTTGAGGGTGTTTCTATTGTGTTTGTTCTAAGGAGAGACAGAAATTTAAAACATCGTCAGTAGGACAGCTAGCTCTATATTCTCCGTCAAAAAAGACCTTATATCTCAGATTTCAAATGCTTTTCTTTTTACAGAATCCTTTAAAAGCAGCTGGTGAACAAATGCTATTCTGTACTGGGTAGCCTTTCCTGTTTTGACTGTGGTGAGAGGTGTTGCTTGAGATCACGGACATTTTATTTTGGTTCTTCCTGAGCCAGTAATGAGTATTCGTTGGCTATGCAGTCTTGATTAAGTCCCTACTACCAGGTATTCTGGTGTTGCTCACAAGATCTCAATAAATACTTGGACGTCTTTATAAAGCAAATGCTGGAACAGAAGCAGAAATTATGAGGTTGGTGCAGGAATTGCTGGACAACATTTATGGTTTCTACTACGCAGGAGGTCAGATGTTCCTAAGTCTTTGAAGTCTATGAGTTTCTTCCCTTTCACTCCTCTCCACTGCTACCCTCATAGGATTAAAAGCTATATTCTAATGCCACTCAGTGATATTCCCTGGTATGCTCATAGGAATAACTAATGTCAGATTAGCTTGTTTGCCATGGCGTATAAAGATGCATATTCGTGTCTGTGTGTGCAGTCTCTTCCCAGAGAAGGAAATAAATACCTGATAGAAAACAGAAAGGCTCAGCAAACTCCTAGGTTTTCACTTAAAAAGGAAATTGGTTTTGTTTTCTTCTATATTCCCATCAGAGAACATTGAGGAAACCTCTCCTTTTGCCCCAGAATGACCTGCTGTTAAAACATATTGGTTTAATGAAACACCAGGTGTACTTGAAAAATGCACTGGTAGCCCAGTACCTCCAACCATGGAGGCCGAAGCTCTAAACTTGCTGGTCTCCGAACCCATCTTTTACATTGCCATCATCAATAACTTGTTTGTGGTACTGGTGAAGGATGTTTTATCTTTAAACTTTGATTAAACATGGATGAGAAGTGGCATCTCACAAATTACAGGCACATCCTGAAGATTATGAAATCAAAATACTTTTCATCAGAAAATAGATTTTGTAAAAGAATCAGTCAAATTTTTGCTTCTTTCAGGTAACCTGCGGAATAGATTTAGAACACAGTTGTTCTTTGTTTTATTTATAATTTTTGCTGCTATTAACCCTTCAGGTTTTGTCTAAGTAAATCTTACTCAAGGGAGTTTGGATTAAAATGATCTCTAAGGTCCCTTCCAACCTAGGCCATTCTATGATTCTAAGATCAATAAAGCGCTTTGCCCTTATGTTGTGATTTGAACTAACTGCCTGGACCCATAACAAAGAACCATGTGGTCACTCATTCATTCCTAACTAAAAAGGCTCAAGGATTGAGATTAGGACAGGGAAGATCCATTTCAATCTCATGCTGGGCTGCATCAAAAGAAGCGTGGATCAAGAGAGGGGATTCTGCCCCTCTACTCTGCTGAGACCTCACCTGCAGGTCAGGCTTGATGGGTTCTGAGCAACCTGATCGAGTTAAAGATGTCTTTGATCCTAATAGGGGGGGTTGGACTGGATGGTCTTTAAAGGTCCCTCGGAGCCCAACACATTCTATGATTCACCACTTATGATGACAGGTAAAATCCAGAGTAGACTTGCGGAGAAAAGCATAAATTTAATTTACCAACACCATTTACCAAGTAACTCAGAGTATGATAAATAAATAAATAAATACCACTCAGTCTTAAATACACTGCCTCCCACCTTTCTCTTCTTCCCAGCCCACCCCCTTTCATCAGCAAAAAGCAGGGCAGGGAGCAGGAGGTGTCGTAAGTCTTGCCAATATTCATTGTCCATGGCAGTCTTTCCTTCTTGGGAAAGAGGCTTGCTTGCTGTGTTCCACCTCTGCCATGTGGTGTCCACCTCATGGGAGGCAAACTTCTCCCTCCACCTCAGTTCATCCCAATCTGAGTCACGGGTCACTTTGAGCACACCCTCTGCTCCTGCGCGGTCTCACTCTCCCCCTAGCATGGGGTTTTCCATGTACTGCTGCATCGTAGACATTCTCACCGTCAGCGATCCCCTTAGCTTTCAGACCTACCATCTCAACAACGAAGGGGCTTCAGGGAAATGTTCTGCTCTGACGCCTTTCTCCTCTGGTTTCCTCACCCACCACAGTTCTTTGTTTTCCTCTCACCTCCCCCTCCTCCCAACAGAAAATCCCCTCAACATAAAAGACAGGACAGACAAAGAGATAATGAAAAAAAAACCTGAGGAAGTGGTTCAATAGGTTCCCCTAAATACCTTGTTTATACAGGTGCTCATTGGCCTGGACTTGGCTAGAGGTGGGTCCAGCTTTTACCTGGAGGAGGCTCTTGAAGTTTTTCAAGAGTCATCCTCCACAGCCCTCCCCACCCTCCATCCAAAAACCCCATCAAACTCAAACCCATGACACTGTAAAAGTTAAAGTTAAACAGAAACATACAGTTGCAAGAAGAAGTATGTGAATCTTTTAGAATTTCATGGTGTTTTGCATTAATTTGTAGACTGGTGAATTTCTAAGGTCTTTGAAATCACTTTGTAACCCTTTCCAGCTTTATGTAAATCAACAATTCTTGATCACAGATCCTCTGAAAGCTCTTTTTGGCAAGGCATGGCTCACATAAGCATACATCTTGTGCAGAGAAAACTCAAAAGTTTGAGTGGATTTTATCAGTCAACATAGCTCTAGTCCACACCTCCCAATTCGTTTTCTTAACAAGACTCCAGGTTAACCTGACTCCAGTTAGCTCTTTTGAGGTCAACTTGAGTTCACTTAGTTTTTCCACTAGATTTTTGAGTGTTGAGTGTGTTCAATAAAGACATGGAGGATCAGAACTGGTTTTGTGTTATTATTTAGGCCCATTCTATTTGCCAATACTCTTGACTTAGATGATGACAGTTTGATCACATTTTATGACAAATTAATGCAGAACACCACGAAATTCTAAAAGGTTCACATACTTTTTCTTTCAGCTATATTACTTCAGTGGGGATGACTTCTTTTAGAGAACAATATTCATGTGATTTTTGAAGAATCTATTATTTGAACACCTGACTCATTTTTTTCCTTTTTTCTGCTGTTTGCTCGTGTTTCAGCACCATTTTCACTGCCTAGTGAAAAGCAGCTACTGATTCAACGACCTGGACGAGAGGATAGAATGCACCCTCAGCAAGTTTGATATGATATGAAACTGGGAGGGGTGCCTGACACACAGGAAGGCTGTGCTGCCAGCCAACGGGATCTGGACAGGCTAGAGAACTGGGCAAAGGGGAACCTCATGAAGTTCAATAAGGACAAGTGTAGAGTCCTGCATCTGGGGAGGAGAAACACCAGGCACCTGTACAGATGAGGGTATGTCTTGCTGGGAAGCAGCCCCATGGAGAAAGACCTTGGAGTCCTAGTGGACAGTGAGTTGTCCATGGGACAGCAATGTGCCCTTGTGGTCAAGAGGGCCAGTGGGATCCTGGGGTACATTGAGAAAAGTGTGTCTGGCAGGTCTAGGGAAGTTCTCCTCCCCCTCTACTCTGCCCTGGTGAGACCACACCTGGAATACTGTGTCCAGTTTTGGGCTCCCCAATTCAAGAGAGACAGGGACCTACTGGAGAGAGTCCAACGGAGAGCTATGAGGTTGGTTAAGGGACTTGAACATCTCTCCTGTGAAGTGAGACTGAGAGAACAGGGTCTGTTTACCCTTGAAAGGAGATGGCTGAGAGGGAACCTTATTAACATATACAAATATCTGAGGGGTGGGTGTCAAGGGAAAGGAGACAATCTGTTCTCAGTAGTGCCCAGTAGTAGAACAAGAAGTAATGGGTTTAGGTTAGAACATAAGAAGTTCCACCTCAACATGACAAGAAGTTTCTTTACTGTGAGGTTGACAGAGCACTGGCACAGGCTGTACAGAGAGGTTGTGGATTCTCCTTCTCTGCAGACTTTCAAAACCCGCCTGGATACATTCCTGTGTGGCTGGCCTAGGGGATCCTGCTCTGGCAGGGGGGCTGGACTAGATGACCTTTCAAGGTCCCTTCCAACCCCTAACCTTCTATGATTCTACGATTCTACTATTCCAATGAAGTTACACTCTCCCTCTCCTGTATTTCTGTATCCCTCCTTTTAAAAAGCAAACTTACCCTATGCAGAGCATGGTCACGTGCTCCAGCATATTTGATTCTGATCTGGCCATTTGTTCACTAAGACCTCTTTTGTCTCCAAAACCCCAAACTAAGAGAAAAACCCTGTAATTCCCTGCAGTAAAAGAACTGTAGAATTAAAAAGATGGTATGGAATAAGTGTTTGGATTCCTTGCTCAGGCCTATTGTAATACTCTTTTTTTTTTTTAACTTCTTTTTCCTGGAGGAAAGCTGTTGGAGTGGCATTTGTGGTGTAATTTCTGCAAGCAACTATTGAAAAAGCAGTCCACTAGCTCATTTCAGATGACTTTGTGGATCATCATTAGCAATGGATATATCTGAAGAAGAACTCAGAGGCAACAGAGAATCTATCTCATAAACCTTACAGCCTGCACTGTTTTTCTGAGACTGAAATATGCCATGAACCTTATTCAAGGGCTACAGAAAGATTTTCAAGCAATGAGAGATTGAGAAAGTGATTAAGCGTTACACCATAACTTGCCTTTGGTCTAGTGTTAAATACATCCTCAAGACTCTGAAATGCAGGAGACTTGTCTGTAAACTAATCTGTGACTAATCTTACTCTGTTGTGCTGTAGAATCTTTTCTCTAATTTAGAAACCAAGTGTACAGTTAGCAATGACTATTTATTGGCTGGTTATCTAAAGGACTAATGTCAGCAGTCAGTATGTTATTGCCTAGATATGACTTTTTAAGAGGCAGACTGATGAGATCATCTTCTTTCTGTATTTATTATTGTTAATTATTCTCTTGCTCCAGTCATCTCATTGAAGAATGCAAATTACAGCATTACTAGGCAAATCTCTGGCCTAACTTGTTGCCATATCTAAAACATGTAATGCCTTGAAGACCAGCAGAAAACACATGTAACAAGTGTCAATAAATGACAGCTTTCTCTTTTTATTCAGTGAGAAATTTCACAAAACAACTGTTAAGTTGTCATTCCTAATGTAAAGATACAACTGTTATTACCCAGATTATTTAGAAAATAAGATCTATGATTCTAGTTGGTGTGAATCAGGTCTTGCAGCTACCTCACTCCTAAATTTTCTCGTTACATCAAGAGCATCTGTAAGAAGGTTGTTAACACCTCTTTTCTGATGGATATTTTGGCTTTTTCAGAAAAGAGTCATGCCAGTTATTAATTTTTTTTATGTTATTCAAGGTATAGTTTAAACTCAAGAAATCCTGGATCAACATTGTTTAGGTTTTCTAGGAACTTCTTAAAACATAAGTGTATTCAACACTGGCAGTATAGGTGATTATTGTCAGGTGGAACAGATAGGGTAATCTATGCTTTGGAAGGCTTTCAAGACATGTGGTATTTTCAGAGAAGTTTTGGTGCTTTATTCTTTTGCAAATTGTGAGCGTTCAGGGTTGATAAAATAATGTACTGCGATGGATAGCTCCTCGGGGCAGCATTTGGCAGCCTAAGTGGAGGATCATAGGCAGAACCTCTTAGTTCGTAATACAAGTTCAGGATAAGCTCAGGTTCTTTTTTTGTTGGGGTTTTTTGTTTGGTTTTGTTTTTGTTTTTTTACTGTATCACCCTGTCAGTAAGCCTTTGTTTTTTGCCATCAGCCCTCTTGTCTGAACTAGCCTTTGTTACCTGCCATCTGTTTAGATCCAGAGTGCTGGCTTGGACCCATCTTTCTTACTTTGAATATGCAGATGCTGCCTTTTTAACAAATACACATTTCTAATATAAAATATATATGTGCTAGCCTTGTCACATAAAATATTGGCTCAGAAATACATAGCGTAGCAAAACATTCTGCAAACATCTCCCCTTTTTTTATCAAGTATAGCTTTTAGATAATTTCTCTGTATCTTCTCTGAGAAGGTAGAGGCAATGTCTATGCAGTTCCAGTGACATTTCTTTCGGATTAGAATGAAAATTTCTTTTCAGTCTCCACTGTCTGAAGGAACATGCAGTGCTCAGCAATGACAATGTCAGACAGTAGTCAATTTGAGGATGATGGAGGATTAAAAGCAGTTTCTACTACTCTAATCTGAGAAGCACAGTAAGCTTCATATTCTGTATTCTGATGCTGTCTGTTGGAACTAAAATCAAAGAAAAGGGGAGAAAATTCTCAACTTTGGTAAATGTCAGCTGAAGTTGCTAAAGCTTTCTGTGTATCAGATTATGCCTTTACCCTGTGAAGTCTTTCAACTTCATCATCTTGGATTTATGGAAAAGACAAATCACCATCAGTACTGGGGCTAAATCAAAGAAAACAAAAGAGCTAAACTGTTAGCAAAGTTTGACTTGATTCCTGATCATTTTTCTTTATAGTCTCTTGTTGTTCAGAGGACTTGTATGCCAGCAAGTATATTGCAGGACTTTCTGGAGCATTTTGTGCAAGAGAGGTGATAAGAACAATAGACTGAAGATATTCTAATTGTTTTAGAGAAAATACAATATGCTTCAAGTCCATGCATGAACACGCTCACTCCCATGAATGGAGGTCGATAAAGCATTTTCCTTTTTCACTAGGAAGACTTGTAACACTTATCTATTTAAGAGCCATGGGAGCCTGTTTCACCCTCCAGCTGTTTGAGACAGAAGCTTATTTTTCCAAAACTGCCGTAGGATATCCTAAGGGAAAATATTGATTATTTATTGCAAAAAGTCTTAAATAAAAGCTGACAACATACTTTCGGAAGTCAATATTTAGTAGTGAAGATGAAGGCACTATGTGAAAAGTTCTAGATTTTAAAACACTCTAACTAGATAAACGCTGATATCTTAAAAAGAAAAGAGGAATAAATAGATCATTATGTTTTCTTGCTAGCTTGGAAATTATTTTCTGTTTTCAGGTGGATACATAAGACTGTGCAAAACCCAAGGAATGAATATATGGATGGATGTTGCAAAATTTATCTATTTGTTAATTAAAATGTGTAGTCCACGTGTTTTGAACCATACTACAAACCAATAGGCCTTTGGAAAACAAAGAACAAAGGTGCTCCAGAGGAAACCAGGAAACAAAATGCTGAGATGAAAAGACCGGCACCTTTCCATGTGGTGTGTACAAGTATTTCCCACAATTACAGTGTACCTCTTGGTTGTCAATAATGCTCTTTTTTCTTGCAGCAATTCTAAGAGCTTGGATTATATGCAGTCTTGTCTTGGCTGCTGGTCCATGGTTGCACCTGAAACAGAATAATACATATGTTTTAATAGTACTTTTAAATGTTATCCTGATTTTACTACTTTTTGTAACCAAGAAGTCCTTTTGTTATAACTAGCATCCCAGAAAAAGACCTGTTGACTAGGAGGAGATGCATGAAACAATAATTTTACAAATTAAAAAATTCAGAAAAGTTGTACCAATATGTACAATAAAAAACCAATCCATTAACAGAAGACTTAAACTGATGAGGTGCTGAACATTTGCCCTTTGCAAGAAAAAGATATCTGGTCAAACTGCAATTACATGTAAAAGGCCATTCCAAAAATAAAGGTATATAAGCATAAATAAATGATCCAGCTACAGATATATGAAGAACTTATTATTAAATGGTGGAAAGAAGAAGAGGTGTTCATGCAAGCAACCTCCTTTCTAAAAGTTAGGTATTTACACCACACTCAAATCTGCTGTTGAATTTTGATATGATATTTAAATACAAATAATATTAACATTAGAGAAGTAAGTCTCTTCCTTAAAAGAAAGACCAGCATAAGAGTTCTGAACATTCAACATGATAAGAAAATTTCTTGGCAGACTGTACTCGTCTTTATTTAAAACATGACTGGTTGGAAAACTAGAAGAAATATAAATGTTGTACACTTTACTTCAAAAATTTCAATCAAATTATTTACCTTGCTTTATCACAACAGACAAGAGCTGAACCAGTTACAAGTATTTTCTAGAGAACAACTCTCACCAGAAAAGAAGTTTTAAGATAGTTGATTAAATTGTACTGTGAATAAAGAATCTTGCCAGATGATTAGGTTTGGCCTGCATAATTAGGCTTCACTGAACACTAGAAAAAGGTTTTGGTATCTATGCTAGAGATCTCTAACATGTAAATTCAAAGCTAAGTGGGAACGTGTCCTCCTAGAGCCACCACAGGCAGTGGAGCAGGCTGGTGCTGGCAGGCAGCGCTGATGTCTCTGAGCCCAGCTCAGACGCAGCCTCAGGTACTAGAGCTCTGCCTTGTGCAAGTGTCTTTGATTGTGTTGCAGTAACATGTATAGACAAAAATGAAGGGTTATCATCGCACATCAATCAGAGGAGACAGATTTTTAGGAGCTGCTTCTTTTCCTTATACTCTATTGCAATGTGAGAGAAAAGGCAAAACATGAGCTCTAGAGAAAAACTGCAAAGAAATACAAATCACGGAGAGGAAACAACAGAAGCAGTGAGCCACTATGCTTAGAAAGATTTGTGGGGAAAAAAGATTTACAAGTGCCACACAATCAGGTAGTGGGCTAAGAGGATAATGAAGGAAAGTTAAAGAAGGTAAAAGTACATAGCTCGATCAAAGCTAGTAACTGAAGGGACCTTCATGCAGTTTTCCTTATTCCTTTTGGACTCTCCAGCAAAGTCGGTCCATGTAGGGAAGAGAAATGCTCCTAAGGAAGTATTTTACTGCCTGTCTCATACCAGAAAAGGCTTCTTGCTTTGACCATGGATCTCTGGAAAGGAGAAGGATCTACTGCTACTTTAATTCAATCCCACTGTTTCTCTCTGCTTCTACAGATTGAAGCTTTGCTACATATGGTTGGTGCACGTATGCTTGTGAACAACACTTTTAAAAATTTCAAGATCCTTAGGAAATAATCCTTTAGTCATATAAGCGTAGGTTACATTTTCTTACATGATTCTTTCTCCATCTTTAATTCTTAGAATGTTATTTTTAGATTTTGTTGTTTCAGTACTTAAAAAAGGAAACCTGTTCTAAACCCAGCTTTGAGGTTTTAGTTGTTGGTGTTTTTTTTTAATTTTTTCATTATTTCTTGCTGTTTCAGTCCTGGAAACTTCATTAGTATGTGACAAACTAGATCCATATGACTTCAAGTCCTATGGGAAAAGGATGCAGTGCATCAAGCCAATGCTGTTCTTCAAGTGTCACACAGCAACTGGGTTTCCACTTGGTGGAACTGGAGAGTGCCAGTTTGCGTCAGATTGATGAATTATGTAAAACCTGATTTCCTTATGTATTATTAATCACTCCAAACAAAGTAAGACATTTTAATTAATCTGTGATGATTTCTACCTGTTGCATCCAAAGTTACTTATTCAAATTAAAGCCTCCTGTTCTGAAAACCTGCATTTTGTTAAAATGAAGAGACTTTGCTATCAGTTTCTGTGGAGAGATGCAGAAATATATATGAAAGTCTATAGTATTTAAAGGATTTTATGGTAATACTTTTGAAATGGTGGCAAGGGAACCTCTATCCACAATATTTTAATGAAGGAGCAAATTAGTTGCTTGAAAGGCTTCATGGAATGTGTGCCTGCACACATGATCAGAGACATCAAGAGTGGAATATGTGTACTCCTTTTTTTTTTGAGCAGTAGATGAGACAACATCAAACCTGTGATTAATTTTGCAATTCTATATAGATACATTATAGACTGTTCTTCAAATGGAAATTTGACCTCTCTGTGCTTCATTTGGCAATGTTGCCTTACTTTACTTTGAAAATAATGTATATTTCACTGACCATATGTACTGGGTCAGGCTGAGGGGGAGTTAATCTTCCCACAGCAGCTCTCTCAGAGCTGTGTTTTTGGAGTTGTAGTTAGAAGGGTGTTGATAGCACCCCAGTGTTTTGGCTACTGCTGAGCAGTGCTCACACAGCACTGAGGCTGTGTTTTCCAACGTTCCCCCAACAGCAGGCTATGGGTGGGCAACATCTTGAGAGGGCACACAGCTGGGCTAGCTGACTCAAACTGACCAAAGGGGTATTCCATACCATAAGACATCAGCTCAGATATAAAACTGAGAAGGAAGAGGGAAGTGGGGAGGCGTTCGCTCTTTGTGTTTGTCCTCCAGGGCAACCGCTATGCCTGTTGGAGCCCTGCTTCCTGGGAAAGTGGCCAGACATTGCCCTCTGATTGGAAGTAGAGAATAATCTTTGCTTGGCTTTGCTTCTGCATGCGGCCTTTGCTTTTGCTATATTAAACTGCTTTTATCTTAAACCCTGGGCCTCTTGTTATATCTTCCCTCTCCCTTGTCCATCTAAAAAGGGAGAGTGATAGAGAGACTTTGGTGATGTCCTGGCCTCCAATCAGGGCCAAACCACCACACCAAATAAAAAAAATATTCTCATTGGGGCTCATTCACTTGTCATATGAATATAGCTTAAAGTAACTCTGCAGCCAGGAGATTCCCCACTGTGTAAAAGCCTTACAGTGGGAATTAATTTCGGCATGAACAACAGAACAAAATAGGCAGGATGATATTTTCTGGCAGAAGTATTAATTAAGTGCCTGATGCCACTTCAATATTCAGAGCAAATTCTTCTTTACTACCACTGTCTTTGTCTCCTTCTATCATCGACTGCATGATTGAACTACAAAGTTTGATGTTCTTATTGCCTCCTTGTGTCTTGGTAAAATATAAGACCCCACATCTTTTGAAAAAGCTATACATAAGCATTGTCCTTAAACTTACAAGATAGTCATGTGCACATATGATTACCTGGCATGCTGTGTACAAATAACTGGTTATGAATACCTGGAAATTAGAGTCGCATATCTACTTCATATCCTGGAATTAAGAACAGAAGTTCATGCTGAGGTGCCTAAATGAGGTGTTTTTTTAAAAAGTGAGTTAGCGTTGGAAACAAATGCATGTGACTTTCCCTTCTATTCACTGAAGACACGTGGGAGTAATGCCACTCATATTACATTGGCACAAAATCTGTGCAAACGAGAGATGAAATCTAGTTCATTGTCTTCAAAAAATGTACCTTCTGAAAGTTAGTGTTCTGTGTTTAGGAACTAAAATGGTTTGACCCTGGCTGCAGGCCAGGTGTCCACCAAAGCTGTGCTATCACTTCACCTTCTCAACTAGACAGGGAGAGAAAATACAGTGAAGGGCTCATGGGTCAAGATAAAGACAGGAAGATCATTGAGCAATTACTGTCATATGAAAAATAAACTCTATTTTGGGAAACTAATTTAATTCATTATCAATCAAATCAGAGAAGGGCAAGGAGAAATAAAGTCAAATATTAAAAAACACCTTCCCCCCACCAGCTACTTCTTCCCAGGCTTCACTTTATTCCCCATTTCTCTGCCTCCTCTACCTGAGCAGCTGAGGGAGGTGGGGAGAGGGGTTTGCAGATCATCCAGTAGTGGTATTTTTATGTAACATACAACACTATGTTCTCTTAAACGTATAGAATCATAGAATGATATAGAACAGCATGACGTATTGCTCACATCAAATCCACCATCCTCCCTTTCCGCCCTCAAATGTATGCTGCATCACAGTAATTCTATTACCTCAGGTTATTGCAGAGTATTGGGTATGCATCATAAGATATGATGATCTATGATGAGGTTTGACACAATGAGATGTATACAAGATTGCTCTACAAATTAGAAAGAATTTTTCTAATTACGGAAAGCAGGTACTATTTTCTAAATGGACCTCAGAAAATGTGTTAATTTGAACATTGATATGATTTACAAAATGATGCACACTGATATTCCTAGCTGTGTTCTGCTGGGAAAAACAAGCAGCAACTTCTGGCTGAATTTCGAAACTGATTTTATGCATATGAACATCTAAGTCAGTTATTCCCTCAGGTGTTCAAAGCTCAGAATAAGGAGGAGATTTTTTTTTAATAAATCATGCAAAAATCTCACACTTCCTCCAACAAAAGATTTTTCTATAAGAATATATATCAGCGTTCTCCGTGCCACAGTGGACATATCATAGATTTATCATTATGGAACTGCAGAATATTGCCTATTTATCCTCTTTGCCACTCACCTGTTTGAAGTTGCACAGAACCACTAGCACCTGGAAAATTACTATGTGGAAGCACACCATATTCTGGTCCTGTTATTCTAAGCTTTCTCAAAGTATTTCGTAACAGGGTTATCAGAGACAGAATTCAAGATTTGAAGGAACTTTGATCTGACTCAGAGTGACTCAATCTGATTGTAGTCATTGTCAAGGGAAGCTTGAGTTTTGTACATTTTTGTGCCTGACCATCATGTTTCCATGACATTTTAGTGCTGTTTTATACTCATTTACTTCCTTCATGTAAATGCTCATTAATAAAATGACAGCTTGCAGTACAAAGAACAAGTTTCCTGCAGAGACTTATTTGTGGGTATTTAGCTTCTCTTACAGTTCTCTCCCAAAGGTTTCCACATTGTTCTTGCAACTGAGAACTGGGCTTAGCAGTGTGGTGTTCTCACCTCTAGAGAAACAAAGAAGCAGTGATGCCTCAACCTGCTGCAATCTGATACTCTTCATACAGGTGTATTTTTAGCCTATTTTGTGAAATGTTGTAGGAAGAGTTTGTGATGAAGTGGCTATCTATGAGGACACAAGAGCAGTCTCAGAATCACATCTCTTGTGCTCCATTCTCACTCTTGTGCTGTCATGTGCCAGAGATGGTTCTTCTTCAGGGACTTGGTGAATGAATCTAACATATGCACTAAAGATCATAAGGACGGCCAGATATTGATGCTGGACTTTTCTCAGCTAGACTGACAAACCTGTGGTTCATGGTCTTCTTTTGCTATGATGTAAACTATGGCAACTGAGTACCTTGACCATATTTGACCTGTTCTTTTTCCTACTATTACAAGCACCTCAGGCATAAATGGCACTTTGGCATCTTTTTATCTGTCCTGAGGCACATGAAATATTTTGACATAGTCAAAGCCTTTGATTTTGATACAATGAAACTTATCTGCACTTGTATTACCTGCAATTAAACTATTTCAGACTACATGGTCTGAATACATTTGATTTGAAGCTATAATTTAACTTAATAAAATAATTTAGCTTCTTTAGATGAAAAAAATGGGAAAAAAAAGATCTTGAATACATTTTGAAACATCCACTCATTTCTTCTTAGACTTCATGTTCTTTGAAGACTTATTAGTATTATTGACTCTTTAATTGAATATTCTCGAACCTTTTTTCCCCCAAACTTTGTATCCAAAATCTGTATCTCATCTGGTCTTTATCTCACAGCTGTGATACAGCAAAAGAGACCATGTTAATGATTTTAACTGAGGATGATATTTTCTCTTCTGAATAATTTTAAGATAAAGATTGCATAGCATATGCTCTTTTGATCTACTTAGAGAAACAGTGAGCTCTGTAGCTTAGTGTCAAGATGATTTAAGCAGTAGCAGAGTTTTGAGGGATATTAGAAACCCAAATATCCCAAGAAAAACCGGTCATAGGATTCTCTAAAGTGAAGCACACCTGGCTCTAGTTCCAGGAATAATCTGTCTCTGAATCATTCTGACTACTCCAGGCTGCCCCTGGAGGGTTGTGTTCAGTTCCAGGCTCACTATTAAAAGAGAGACAGGGTTATACTGGCGAGAGTCCATTGACAGGCCACAGAGTTGATTAAGGGACTGGAACATCCTTAACATGAGGAAAGCTGGAGAGAGCTGGGACTGACAAGCCTGGAGAAGGCTCAGGGACAGTCTTATAAATACCTGAAGGGAGGGTGCAAAGAGGGCAGAGGCAGGCTCTTTTCAGTGGTGCTCATTGACAGGATAACAGGTAATGGGCACAAACTGAAATACAGGACAATTCTTCTGAACACCAAATAAACACATTTTCACCATGAAGATGACTGAGTCCTGGAAGGAGTTTCCCAGAGAAATTGTGGAATCTGCAACCTTGGAGATATCCAAAAGTTGTCTAGACACAGTCCAGGGCAACTGGCTTAGGTGACACTGAGCAGAAGGCTTTGGTCTGGATGACTTACAGAGGTCCAGTTCAGCCTCAAGGGTTGTCTGAAGTTGTGTGATCCCTTTCAAGAGCAATTTGCCATTTAAAAGATCTCGAACAACAAGGAAATCCAGCTAGTAAGTCACCTTCATTGGGGGCACAACTTAAATGTCTCTATGCAACCACATACTGGATGGTGAATAAGCAAAAGGAGTTAGAGGCATACACATGGCTGCAGGGCTGTGGTCTTACTGGCATCATGGAGACATGGTGGGGTGACTCCTATGACTGTAGTGTTGGAATGGAAGAGTATAGGCTGTTTAGGAAGGACTGGGATGGAGGAGATGAGGAAAGGGTGTCCACTTCTATGTCAATGAGCACTGGAGTGTGTAGGGCTCCACCTGGGGATAGAGGAGAAGCCAACCAAGATCTCATGGGTCAGGATTTAAGGGAGGGTAGGGAATGGAGATCCACCACAGGCCACCAGACCATGAAGACAAAGTGAGTGACGTCCTCTATAGACAGATAGGAGCAGCCTCACATTCACAAGCCCTGGTCCTTGGGAGAGACTACAACTACTCCAATATCTAGTGGAAGGATAACATAGCAGGGAATAAGCAATCCTCATGTACTTATGACAACATCCTCATCCAAGTCATTGAGGAGCCAACAAGGAGATGTTCTATGCAGGACTTTGTTCTCACCAGCGAGAAGAGGCTGATAGAGAAGGTGAAGCTCAAGGGCAGTCTTGGCTGCAATAACCATAAAACAGTGAAGTTCAGGAGCCTTAGGGCAGCAAGGAGGCTGCAGAGCATGCCTGCTACCCTGGACTACAAGTGAGAAGACTCTGGTCTCTTCAATGACCTACTTGGTAGAGTATCATGGAATGAAGCCCTGGAGCTAATAGGGGCTAAAGAAATCTGGTTAATATTCAAGGATCATTTCCTCTAAGCTCAGGAGCAATGCATTGTGATGAAAAGAAAGTTAGGCAAAAGCATCAAGAGGCCATCATGGATGAACAAGGACCTCCTGGACAAACTCAAACACAAAAAAAGGAAGCCTACAGAGGGTGTAAGCAAAGACAAGTAACTTGGGAAGAATCTGATTAGGAAAGCCAAAATCCTGATTGAATTAAATATGGTCAGTCATGTCAATGGCAACAAGAAAACCTTATGTATGTACGTTCATGATAAAAGAAGAATAGAGAAAATGTGGGCCCTCTCTGAAAAGAAAGGAGAGACCTGGTTACCTGGGATAAGGAGAAGGCTGAGGTACTCGACGACTTTCTGACTTCAATTTCACCAGCAAGTGCTCCAGCCACACTGCTCAAATCATAGAAAGAAAAGGTAGGGACTGAGAAAATGAGGAACAACCTACTGTAGGAGAAGATAAGAAATGAGACCAACTAAGGAATCTGAAGCTGCACATGTCCATGGGAACTGAAGAGATGCATCCATGGATCCCAAGGGAACTGGAAGATGAAGTTGTTAAGCCACTATCCATCATATTTAAGAAGTCTGAGAAGTCATGACAGTCTGGTGAAGTTCTGACTGATGGGAAAAAGTGAAACATAACCCCTGTTTTTAAAAAAAGAAAAAAGGAAGTTCCAGGGAACTGCAGCCCACATCTGTGCCAGGCAAAATCATGAAGTGGATCTTCCTGGAAACTTTGCTAGGGCAGATGGAAAATAAGGAGGTGACTGACAACACACAATGTGTCTTCACTAAGGGCAAATCATGCCTGAAAAATCTGATGGGGCTGCAGTGTCAGTGGGTAAGGCAAAAGCAAATGACATCACCTATCTGGACTTGTGTAGAGCATTTGACACTGTCCTTCATGACAGGAGACACATAGATTTGATGGAAGGACCACTTGGTGGATAAGGAATTCACTGGATGGTTGCACTCAAAGATTTGTGGTTAATGGCTCAATGTCCAAGAGGAGACCGGTGATGAGCAGTGTTCCTCAGGGCTGGGTGTTTGGAGCTGTGCTGGTTAACATCCTTGTCAGTGACATGGACAGTGGAACTGAGTGCACCCTCAGCAAATTTGCAGATGATACTAAGCTGTGTGGTGGAGCCGACATGCTAGAAGGAAGGGGTGCCATTCAGAAGGATCTGGACAAGCTCAAGAAGTAAGCTTATGTCAATATCATGAACTTCAATGAGTGCAAGTTCCTTCTCCTGGGTTAGGACAATATAGGCTGGGTAATGAGTGGCTTGAGAACAGCCCCGTCGAGAAGGACTTGGAGGTGTTGGTAGATGAAAAGCCAGATATGAGCCAGCAATGTGCTCTTGCAGCCCAAAACGCAAATTGCATCCTGGGCTGCATCAAAGGCAGCATGCCCAGCAGGTCAAGGGAAGTGATTCTACCCCTTCACTATTGTGAGACCCCACTTGCAGTGTTGTGAACAGCTTTGGGGCGCCCAGCATAAGAAAGACATGGACCTGTTGAAGAGGGTCCAGTGAAGGTCCATGAAGATGATCAGGGGTCTGAAGCTCCACCCCTATGAAAACAAGCTGAGAGATATGAGGCTGTTCGGCTCAGAGAAGAGAAGGCTCTGAGGAGTCCTTATAGTGGCCTCTCAGTACTTATGGGTCATCTACAGGGTAAATGGAGAGGGAGTCTTTATCAGGAAGTGTAGTGATAGGATGAGGGGCAACAGTTTCAAACTGAAAGAGGGTAGATTTAGATTAGATATTAGGAAGAAATTATTTTCTGTGAGGTTGGTAATAAACAGGACCAGGTTGCCCAAAGCTGTGGATGCCTCCTCCTTGGGAATGCTGAAGGCCAGGTTGAGTGGAGCTTTGAGCAACCTAGTCTAGTGGGAGATGTCCCTAGCCATGACTAGGTCATCTTTAAGGACCGTTCCAAAACAAATCATTGTATGATTCTATTCTATGATTGTTTCATATTTTTTTAGAGCAGAATTTTAAATCATTAGTATCTGAGTGTGAAATACATACCAGTGGCCTGGATGGATGTATTTTTATTTGATTTCTGTCTCATTTCCTGTATTGTAAAAGATATCAAGGGAATTCTTCTGCTGTTTCAGGTCATGATCTTGCTGAAATGACATGTCCTTCTCTTGCTTTCTTCGGGAGTTCTGTGGAGATAATGTCTTCTAACTTCATTGCTGTTTATCTGACTTAGTTTTTGTGTTTTTTTTTTATCTCATAGTTTTTGAATATCAATTTTCATGTGATGTTTGGCAACGGACTCTTTGTTCACCAAATGTCAGTGTCACATTGTATGAACAGTTTCTCCTCTTAGCCTACATCAGATATATATTTTATTGTAGCTTTACCAAGCTTGTATTTGACAAAACCCATATTTTTTGCAAACTCTGCATAGTGAATCTGACTAGTGTCATTGCTGATATACACATATGCAACATATACAACATGGAAATTAATCTTATTAATAGCCAAGTAAAGAAGAAAAAGTACTTTATACTAACCAGAAAGTCAGATTTGTTGCAAAAAGATAGGAAAAATAGCAAAAAAAATCTAGCAAAGATAGCAAATATAGCAAAAAAAAAACGAACTTCTTTAAGACATCCACTTGACTGAAGACAGAATGTTATACTAGTAGGCTTAAAAGTAAAGACCCTAACAAATGCATGAATTATAGAGAGAAAAAAAAAATCACCTTGGGAAGCAAGGTTAATCGTAAATAACACACCAAAGCCATTTAAACAATCTTCAGCAGGAGTAAAAAGAGACTCACAGGAGTTGGGATTATAAATTGGGTAATGCTAAGCATTAGGGGGAACATAGTTGGAACCTACATGTTCAATTCTAGGAGCCATATTTTAGGAAAGAAATTATGGAGCATGAAAGGTCTGAGGCTGAAAGATCAACATGAATCAGAGTTTCAGAGATCTTAATTATAAAAATCACTCAGGTGTGGCCTTTGATATACAGACTCAAATAAAAGGAAATTGGAAACCATCTTCTAGATATATTTTATGGAGGACCTCAAAGACAGTTACTGCTGCCAGCCAGAGTTTTAAGCTAGTTAGTTACTGCTGTGGGCCAGTCATACACTGCAAAACAGTTGCTTCCTCATTATTCAGTCTTGTTTGCTAGCTTGGAAAGAGCTCCAAGTATTTTTTAGGATAAACAAGACTGAGCTCTGGATGAAAAATTATTTATAGAGTGAAATTAAATCTTTTATCTAACGAGCCAAGTGGACTAATTCTCTTGTCTTTCAGACAACCTGAAAAGATCGAGTGGAAGAGGAAAAATACTGTTGGAGCAGATTATTTTCTTAGAGTACCTTGTTTGTTCAATATGCTCACCTGCTCATGAATAGCAGTGGCTGAAAACAGTGAAGAGGCGTTATGCCCTTTCCGAAGCATTCCAAAGCAGGCACAGCATTTGTGTCTGCCTTCAAGGATATTGCTGTGACCAAAATGATTGGCCAGAGGAAAGAATGTAGAAAACAGTCTTCCTTGTACAAAAGTTTGTCCTTGTAAAGAATTTGCAGTGGAGTAAAGCAACACAAACAAAAGAACAAAGTACTGCACTTACTAAATAAAGTAAAAAATTCACCCTTACAGATTCAGTATAATGGTACTGCCCGTGCCTGTCACTGTAGCAACATCAACACATAGGCAAAGACTGTGACAAAATTCCTTTTTCAGTCTGGCATCAGGCTAAATGCGGTAAACTGGTTCACTTCTGTGTGTCGTCGGCTAATTAAATCAAGGTTTCCAAATGCAGTTTTCATCCTAAACTAGACTGAATTTCTGTATTCTTTGTGACTTTCGTAATTAGAGAAATTATGGGCAAAATGAAATGCTGATGAGACTCTCTGTTTTTTCCCTCAGTACTACCTTTCTTCCCAATGTGAAGTACCTTAGAAGTGAAAACTGAATATTCATATGTCCCTAGAAAACACATGGTAAGCCTTCCTTTGAAGAGCCTGAAGCCAGGAGACTTCCTTCAATGTGTTTATGTCATCTGCATTTCATGTCTTAATGTGTACTAAAAATATAATTAGTCCACTCCACTCAGCAGTTCATTTTTTCGTTCAAGAAAGGATTGTACTTCAGGTGCAGAAAAGGGAGAAGGCAAACTTTTATTGTATTGTTCTCAGCTGATTTTCTTAAAATTGTTTTGAGTGTGGATAACAGTGTGGATGATAGAAGATAAATTTTGTGTATGTAGCTGTGATGAACCTGAGTATATACAAATAGGTGAATGTGGTTTATTTTTTTCATTGGTAAGTATGGATAGACAAATATCCTGGCACTGTAACATTCTGCTCTTGAAAACAGGAAACCGATAATTACTTTAGAGCATCATGTGTGAAGACAAAGGTCACAGTTACTGCAGTTCATGTCATGGCTGCCTACTGTAACTGAGCTTTTAAATCCTTTTCAGATCTAGTTCTTGTCTGCTTCACTGTTAAGCAAGCTACCAAAGTAATCTAATTCTGCCTGTTTGCAATATCTGATGAACATTACTAGGGAGTCATGATTTCTCAAAGAAATAACCATGAAATGACTTCTTTTGGGCTTAATTTTTTGCTTAGAATCTGACACTGAGAAAACTCAGGAGAGTTTATGTTTGAATTGTATGAATAATAATAATAAAATAGACCACAAAAGACCAAGAAGACAAATTCTAGTTACATTCCTTTGACCTTGCTCATATTGAAAGACTTACTAGGGGTTTTTTTATGAATTTAAGCCCCAAACATCATAAACTATAAACTGAGAAAGTGAAAGAAAATTCAAATATTGCGGGATCTCAAAGATGTTTTTATATATCTCTCAGAGAGGAACTGACCCCTGACTTTCTTCAGCAAAGACCTGGTCCAATAAGTAATATATATAAGATCCTGTGTCCTGGAAAGCAAGAGGAGAGTCTAGTCTGTGTAGCAGAGACCTTTCTACCTGATTTCCAGGCTTGTTATTTCTAGCACAGACATCAGTATAGAGGAAGACAACTCAAACGGGCAGAAAAAGGAACAGTCAGTGGGTTCAGTCCTCGGTTCTGCAGCACACTTCTTGTATAGATTTTGGCAAGTTTATTTCTGTGTCTGGTTCAGATTCACATCTATAAAATGAGAACATAATGGAAAAATTAAACAATTAATCCACTTTTCAGGACCGCACAATTTTGACAAGTCACTCATAGTCTGGATTGCTTTTTATTACTATGTTAAGATACTATATAATAAAATACAGAGGAAACATGTTTAATGAAGAATAACAAAAATGCCTCTTCCTCATACATCTTGGTAATGTTTCAAAATGCTACCATTTTGAAAATATTAATGTTTAGGAGCCTTCTAAACAGCTGAGCCTGTTTCCATGCATGCACATGATAATGTATGCAAGAAACTGAATAGCAGAGTGATGGAAAATAGGCAAAAAAGGCTGTATAGAAAGCTGTATGTGGGCAGCATCAATTATAAGCTGAATATATGTGCTTAGCACTATCCATTTTAAATACAGAGAAATGTACCATTAACTACTTATTGATCATGAACCATAATTCCCATGCCTAAATGCTAATAATAAAATATTATAAGTACATTAAAATTACATAAGATGAATTATATTTTTTCTTGTAGAAAAGCAGTTTAAGTGTTTTTGAGTATGTTATTAATATTTCCATTACTCCACATTGGAAAAAAAAATAGAGTAAAATAACTTGATTTTTTCCTACAGTGCAGCAGGATTTATTGAATTGCATGAACTTGTAACTGAGTCCATCTGAGAAAACTGGATTTTGTTCCTGTTTTATAAAAAATATGAAAGAAAATTGCACAAATATGTAAGGTTAGGAAGCTGCATCTTTGGAGGTCAGCATCCACTCTCCACGTACTCCATCTCTGGCTCTATTGCATTCATGTTTTCCTTTCCTGTGAAAGTGTATAAAAGCTATAAAGTGCTCTTATTCCACATACGATTTTTTGCAATTTTACAGTTATTCTCTAATATGCAAAATGCCTCACTGAACTTGTTCTCTTCCTTAAAATTGAACAAGACAGTGTGCTATCTGAGCGTTCAACTATGTGTCTTCACAGTTGGGATGACAGCATTTCTGCATTATGGTAGAAATGGACTTCTGAGATTTTCTGCCTGTGAAGTGTAAGGACTCAAGACAAATCTTACTTCTTTCCGCTCTCTATAGAAGAGCAGTGTCATCAGTCAGTTGCCTGTGATCTTCAACTTTGCCTCATCCATCTCCATAACAGTGGAATAGTTTTAACTTTGAACATAGTGATACTTATTCATTCACAGCAAGCTAACTAGTATTTACAAACAGAATTACACACAGTAGTCTTATACTTAATAATAAGTAAAGTTCATGAGCAGGTTATAATTGCTATGTTTTGTGGAACAAAATCTTCCCCTTCCTCCCCACAACAACAACCTTATGCCAAATATATGATTTATTTAGTAGTAAAATTCTCAACATACGTATAGGTGATACACAGAGAAGGTTAAGGACACCAGGAAAATCTATGTGCTTTGGGAAATGTGGTCATTAGTCTTCATGTGACGTCTTTTTTATTCACTAGTCATGGCTAGCATTATATCACCCTAGGCAACCAAACTGGCCACATGTTGGTAGGGAAACCAGAGCTCGTCTTCCATTTCCTGCAGAACTCACTTTGTCTCATTCCCTTGCTACTCTACAGCCTTGGAAGAGAGAGACTTCCTTTCTATTAGCCCTGAATAATTATCACATTATTCAGCTTTTAGATAACAGACTGTGGGGAAACAAGAGCACAATTCATTGCTCCTTCACACCAACTTCAGATTTATAGCAAATGGACAATTTAAGTTATCACTTTTGCACCTAATTTTTTTTCCGCTGTGAAATTACCACATTTTATGTACAGAACCTTGTACAAAGGATTCCTTTCATGTTGAAAACCCATGTAATATTCTACAGTTTGGTTTTCAGTATATATGTGTTTTTTAATATCAGTGTTCTCTTAGGTGAAATATAATGATTGTCATGCTTTGCTAGCATTAGGGGGAATCCTAAATGATCTATTCCTGGATCCTGTGGCATAGAAAAGTTGTAGGATTTACCAGTTTAGCTCTCTCTACATTATAGTTCTTCCCCTCATTTTCTCCTCCTCCATGTACATTATTATAGCTCTTCCTCTTAAGCCTTATCAGTATTTCTTCAGATCCTCTTTGTCCCTCTTTTTGCTTCCAGCATTAATTTTCACGGTTGTGCTATGCTAAATTTTCTGCTTCTTAAATTTATTCACCTTCACTCCTCCTCGTTTCTCTCTTCATCAGAAAGACATAGTCAGTGTTCCTCTGCACTGAAAGTTACTTTCCTTGTTTACAGACTTGTCTCTGGTTAAATGTGAACATGGCTTTTCTTTTTGTTGAACATTTCCATAGTATCTTTTTACCTCACTTGTGTGTATGGACTGGAATACCAACTCCGATATTTTAATTCAGGCCATACATTGGATTTCAGTTTTGGGGTTCAAATAGTAATGTTTTTTTCTCAAGTATTCCTTTCTTCCCTCTACTCCAATTTGAGTTTTTCCAGCTTTCCTGAGCTCTGAGTGCTAGATCTTTTCAGCATGGAGGAACTCCAAGTTTATTGGCCCAAAAAATATTTTTTCTACAAAGTATTATATGTTTCTTAGGAGTCATCTACATGTTTCACAAGGTAAGGAGGAATATTGTGATTCCTCTTCTCAGGCATAAATAAGGATCAGTTGCAAAACTTAATTCAAAAAAGCAAAACTATGGTATAACACTGGCAGGATGCAAAAGAGTGGCTTCAGTACTTAGCCAGGTCTTCACCTGAGGTCTATTAGCAGCTCTAAGATTAAATCAGTGAAGCTGGAATTAACTTAAAAATTTAGTTAGCTTATTTACCTTGACAAATAAGATCTGTATTCTGAATGCCTAGATGACTGTACAAGATTTGAAAAGATCAGAAGGAAAACCTTGGGGGTTTCCTTTGCATTGAGTATTTGTCCTGTGCTTATTTTGCAGACTCACATCTTCATTGTGCTGATAGATGGAGAGGAAGAGGACAGAAAAGAACTGTTTGTAGTTTCTACTGGGATAGGGCTCTATGCGGTTAGAGGACCAGATACTTCTGGAGGAAGAGTATGACTATGAATTGCTCCTACCCTAGATGTTTTAAATGAGACAATTAACTCAAGTCACAGCCCCAAAAGGCTAACATTGTCTCACTTACTGGCATAGTACTTCAGAGTTTGATTTGGTAACTGACAACTTCCTCTTTTAGTAAGCTTTGAGCTCAAACCTTGTCACAGAGCAGTGTATGGGAGAGTGCTGTGCTGTTTCACACTAGGTGCAAAACCTAAACTTTCCTACCACAAGCAATAAAAGATCCTTTGGCACTATTCAATGTAGAAATGGCAAAGCTAACACCTTGGGCACATATCAGTTTGAATCACTCCCTTCTGCTTGTCAGTTACTGCTTTCATTTTATATGGATATTGGGTGTATCTTTATTTGATTACTGTATGCTGCTAAACACTTGCTGACATCCAGCCAACAAATGATGGCAAAGCAATCCTCGTAAAGGTTGTCCATTGTCAAATGTGTAGGTTTTCAGATGAAATGTCCTGTTGTAGGTGTTGAATCTTCCTGTAAAGATCCTTTCTTTTCAAGCAATGTGGTTTTTAGTTATTAGCAACATACAGAGTGAGCTATGAGAAAGCAGTTGTTCTAAAAACGCAGGAAAGAAGTAGTGGCCATGCCGATGATCATGTAATTTAAGGTGTTCTTAGGGTTTTCTGAAGTTCTGGCCATGTTGACAGAATTACTTGCAGGACAGTAATATTCTCATAAAAAATAAGAGGTGTGATTTTTCTAAAACAGATTCAAGGCAGGTCTGTATTTTGACTTGTAAAACATACATTCATCTCAATTAGACTGCAATGCTGCACAGAAAGCTGTGCCCGTGCAGGCGGTTGCAGGCAGATGCATTACCCATTTCCCTGTGACCTGAACTAGCTGCATGTCTGACATCTCCGAAGTGAAGCATATCATCATCTTAGAGAAGCTCCCTGTTTGGCAGTTGATAAGACCTGTCCAGAACAGAATGAATTGTTTTGATTACAGTAAAAAATTAGTGCAGATATACAACTTCAGAACTCAGACTGCCTCACATTTAAACAACCCAGGTGGGGCAGGCTGAAGACCTCTGAGCCTTATTTGTTCCCCTGCGTACTCTTAAATACCGTAAGTCTGTACAAACGGCCCAAAGCAGTGTATGTCAAAACCTGTCCTAAGTGCTTCTGAAATCTTGATTTACCTGTTTATCTACTGCTTAGTGCTCAGGGAGACAAGCTGTTTGATTAACCATGTATAGCCAAGTTATTTTTTTAGATTAATAAACTCATTTTAATTTTATATACTGATCTACACATTTCAACTTAAACATAGTGATGTATAAAATAACAAAATTCTATTCTTGTTGTGAGATTTTTTCTGTGCTATGTGATTTAACATCAAAACTAGCCCCCTAAAATACATTTTTTAGCACAAGTCTAACAAGAATACATTTTATTCTGATACAACCTTTCATCACTTCATATTACCTTTTATAGTATTGTGCCATTACATGTGCTAAAGCCACCATATGGAACTTTTGATCTAAACTTAAATGCACAGAAGTTCATGGTAAGCACTTTGAAAATACATCTATCTCTAACTCTACCAATGTGAAAACATACAAAACATCCCTCTCAAACTCATCTAAAATGCTTTTAAAAGAAACTTTTATTTTTTTTTAAAAGCTTTCAAGTTACACATATCCAAGAAAAAAATCATTAAACACAATGCCTACTAAACACAATAAATACATGAAACACAGCGACTACCACAACCTATTTAAACCTCTGTCTAAACACACAGAAATGAGATTCACAAGAAAAAGTCATTTTAGGAATCTAACAGTTTGTGCTCCCATCCCCTGTGGTCAAAGTCAAGAAGTATAACCCTTTGTTCCAGGTCGCTGCAAGTGAGTGACGCCTGATGCTGATGCACCTGAGCCTTCTCCTTTTCCTCTGTATGAACTGCTTCTTTTTGGAACAGGAGTCTGGACTAGAGGGCATTTAGCCCAAGGTTATATGTTCCACATCTATTTTTTTAAAAAAAAGAGGTAAATTATTTACAGTTGTAGTCTCAGGCACTTTTATCATGCTGTGATAACCTGAAACTTTTTCTTTTAATGACTTCAGTGGGGGTTGGATTTGAATAAGAAGATACTGCAATGCATTCAGTCCTTTTCAGGAATAAACAGGCACCTGAAAAGACCATGCTTTTTAAAAACAATGTAAATCTGTGCTTTTTATATGTCAACACAGAATTTTCAACACAGAAATTATGTTATTAATAAAAGCAGTTTATAATGTTCTAGTGTTAAACAACCTACATGATCTGACATGCAGCTCAGAGGCATCACTTGGTAGCCTTAAGGATTGTGGTAGACACAACCATGCACAAGTAGTGATCCTTATGTTAAAGAGACGATATTATTCAGTCTCCCAATGCTATGACAGATTATGGAGCAGGAGGCACTGACAGAAGAGTTAACAGAGAAAGATGAGAAAATGCCACTTTGGCCAAAGTGCACTAGAGCTTGTAAAGGAAGGAGGGAAGCTTTCTTTGGAACTCTCACAGGGGGTGTATATATAGAGATCATCTACTGACAATGAAACGTCATAGAGAATATTTTCTTAAAGATCTTCATCTTCAGGAGATTCAAAGCACCATACTATCTGCTCTGAATGTTTATTATACAAGCCAAGACTACTGTGGATAACCGTGTCCTATCACAGTCCACAGGTTGGATACTGTCATCTGAAATGCACGTGAGCTTGGGAAAGGGAATAGCCTTGTCAAAGCGCATGCCTAGGTATTTTCTATTTAAAGAATCTGCACATTTTGGGACTTGAGGGCATGTGTTTTGTACTCATTCACTATTCATCTACATATTTTGGATAATGTGATTGGCTCTTCCAAAACAGACAATGCAGATTTGTGTTTCTCTATGGTTCCAAGGACTGACAAAATCCTTGTGGCAGGTTCACAAAAAGGAAATTCGGGGTAACAACTGAGAAACTGTCAGTAATGCTGCTGGACATAGGCCTGTGCCTGATCAGTTGAGCTGGAGTACGAATGGATTTCATGACAGGGGAAAGAATCAAGTAGGAGATCAGAGAGGATTTAAGAATGGCTGTTTAGATTTCAGCAAATTTGTAGTGCTTCCAGTTATTTTTAATTAATGTGTTGGCCCTAAACCAAGACTTCAAAATGTTATTTTTTTCCTCCATATTACTGTGTTGAAAATCTTGTCTTTTGATTGAAGAGTTTGTAGTTTTTATTTTGGTGATCTTTTTCATTCTTTAGCTGAAAACTGCAATTGAAGCAACATCTTTCTGTAAATTGTTCCAGCTTCTGTGAAATACTTATTTTACTGAAAATGTATTTAGATGTAAATGTTCCAACAAGCTCTAATGAGAACCACATAAAATATTTCTGAACCAGTGAGACCATTATGTTGCTTTGAACAAGATGATCTTTTCCTCTTTGTTTTTACATTCATGTTCCTAAGATTTGACATGAACTATGTTTTCTCCCACCATGAGACTCTAAGTGATACATTGTAGCCTAGCTTTTGCTCCCTAAATTCAGGATTCTTATTTTCTCTATTTTGGTATGTAAAAGCTTTGTTTTGCCTGGAGCTTTTCTTTTCAATGTTGTGTGCTGCTTTTTCTTTTTTCTTGATAGCTTTGACATCTTGGCTTCTGAATTTCCTTCCTTCTTGTAGTAAGACAGAAATTAATTAATCTATTTTCTTAATTGCACAACCAAAATAAATGATGTCCATAAATTAGGAAGAACAGAAATTGTATGTGCGTTTTGGATGCCTAGATAATGTCCAATAATAAGTTTTTTTCATATAGATCTCATGCTTAATTCATTGCTTTAAATTCATTCATTGCTTTAAAATGTATTTTTTGTGCAAATCTATGTTTGCAATTCACAAAAAGAAAAATTATATTGGCCTTCCACGTATGAAAATGTTGCCCTTGGTGTATCTTGGCTATGCTTGGTCATCTGCTTTTTCCCCGGTCATGGTGATGCATTTGGATGAGATCCTTATTCTCCCAATTGCCACTGGGAATCCAGCAGATTTCATTTTCTCCTGAGTTACTGACATGTGAGGTTGTGTTGTTTGGTTAACTTGAACACACTGTAATATGACTGATATATAAATGTATTTTGGCTTTGAAGAAAAACTGTCTCAAGGAGAAGTAAATAATTAAATAAGCTGGCTAATGTCACAATGAGAAAAATTAATTTGTGGATTTTGATTTGACTGCATGTTTGGATAAACTAGTGATTTTAATCATTAATTGGTAGTTAAACTCTACAACAGTGTAATATACAAATATCCTTAAACTAAGATTACACATTAATCTGTCTCAATGGACAGAAGTTAGTTGATGAGGATGACCATGAAGGAAATATTTCATCTTCTTGATTATAAAAATTAAAATAAAGTCAGTAGGTCAACAGATATAAAATCTCCTGTTAACATAATAATCTGGCTTTGACTTTGTTTCTTGAAAGGTGGACTGAAACTGGAAATAAAGCTCTAACACATTTTGAAATGATAAATTTTCTTGTAAGTCCTTCTTTGTTGTGTTGGGTTTTTTTGTTTCTTTAGGTTTTTAAAATAAAATTTATGTAATCTTAAGGAATTGAAGGATAACATCACTTCAGTTGTTCTACAGAGATAAATAGTAAACTTGCCATCTTAAATTTCTGGGTTTACTGGGCAGTCTTTGGGTTTAGGAAAAGGAAGAATATGCCTGAAAAGCCATTTAAAATTGTCTTATCTTTCTGGATAATGCGTGTAACTCTTACCATAGAACATTATGTTTACTCAGCTCAGAAAGGGAAAAAGAATCTGTACTCCTCAGTTAGGAGTAAGCCCTAAAAAATCAGGGGTTTTAGATTACATGGACATAAAGAACATGGACTTTATCTTGAGATTTTCAAGTGATTTTTCCCATGCCCACTGTATTCATTTTCCATACCACTAGTCATGTGTCTCACTAAATATGAAAAGATCATCTTGCAGATTTCTGCTAAAACAACAGAAGCTTCTTTTGCAGCTTGACTGACTCCTTCCGTATCTATTGCTTCTGCAGCTGCTGCTGAATAAGCAGATGCTCCCTTCACATGCTCTGCTGCTGAAGCTGCACCTCGAGCCTTGCTGGCGGCTCAGGTGGTTGCACGGCTCCTTAGCACATCAGAAGCGGTCTCATGGCTCTGGCCCCTTCTGAAATGGTTGCACGCAAGGTCACCAGAGACTCGTGTAGAGCCGGGGCTTTTGAGGACAGCGAGCTGCTGGGCTTTGGACATGAAAATGTGTTCTGCAGTACTGCAAGTGCTGGCAAAGAGAAAGGGTAGAAAAGCATAAAAAGGGGAGGTATCAGACTGTAGGTAGGACTCTGATTTGTCTTAATCCTGGAAATGTCCCTTCTTGGTTGTTGGTATCAATGGAAGTAGCCGTCCTGTCCTGAGGAGTTTTGGGGCTAGGGTGTCTCTGGGTGTTTGAACTGTAAACTATGCAGTCCTGCAACTTTCAGCCCTTTAGTTACGAAGTCTTGTAATCCAGCAATCCAAGTCCAATTTAACTACTTAAGGAACAGATTATTTTGAGGTTACACTGGGGCCAACTGGTTTCAGTCATTCCTTTCAGTTTTTCGAGATGGAGACAAAAAAGCAGCAGCCCTGGAGGAATGCATGAGGCGGAGAGAAGAATTGAAAGGGAGCAGCTGCCAACAAACTCCAGTCTCACATTAGCAGCCTGAAAGTGTGAAAGGCATTGTTTTTTCTCCTGGCTGGAGTAAGGTCAGGACACACAGTCATCACAGATAGAATAACTGACAGCATTAGTGTCCAAGTATCTGCGATCAGACAGCAATAAGAAGAAATGTGGACATATTACGAAGTACTGGTCGGTTTTGGATTGTTGTGTGCTATCCAGTCCAGACCTTCAAATGCTGTAGGAAATTCACATTGTATTTTGAAGACTAGAATAGATATATCTGTTAGCTTTCCTACAAAAACTTATGTGAACTGGCCTGGGTATACAGTTGCAAGAAATATGTGAACATTCTGCAATTTCATGGTGTTCTGCATTAATTTGTCATAAAGTGTGATCTAACCATCACCTACGTCAAGAGTATTGACAAATAGAATGGGTCTAAAATAATAAAACAAAATCAGTTCTGATCCTCCATGTCTTTATTGAACACACTCATTCAACATTCAAAATGCTAGTGGAAAAAGTAAGTGAACCCTTGGAATCAATAACTGGTTGACCTCCCCTTGGCAGCAAAAACCTCAGCCAGGCACCTGCTCATCGTTCAGGAGGGATTTTAGCCCATTCTTCCTGGCAGAACTGCTTTAGCTCTGGCATATTCTTTGGGTGTCTCGTGTATGGTTCACTTCAAGTCACTCCAGAGCATCTTTATTAAGTTAAGGTCTGGGCTCTGACTTGGCCACTCCAAAGGCAGATTTTGTTTTTCTGGAGCCGTTCTGTTGTGGAATTGCTCTGGTGTTTTGGATCACTGTCTTGGCGCATCACTCAACATCTACAAAGTTTCAGCTGACATATAGACATTCTCATATTATCCTGAAGAATTTTTTGTTACACTTGGGAATTCATCTTCACCTCGAATGTCTGCAAGCTGGCCCGGCCCTGATACAGCAAAGCAGGCCCAAATGATGATGTTTCCTCCACCGTACTTTACATTTGGGACGATGTTTTTGTGGTGATACACAGTGCCCTTTATAAGCCAGATGTAGTGCTGCATGTTCTTTTCAAATAATTCAGACTTTGTTTCATCAGTCCACAAAACATTTTGCCAGTACCACTGTGGAATGTCAGTGTGCTCTTTCGCAATCTTCAGATGTGCAGCAACGTTCTCTGTAGTAAGCAGTGGCTTCCTTTGTGCCGTCCTGCCATAGCCTGCCATAGACACCCTGCTTTTTCAATGTTTTATGTACTGTAGACACATGTTAGCCAGTTCCAATGATGCCTTCACCTCTTTGCCTGTCACTTGAGGTTGTTTCTTTACCTCATTGATTAGTCTTTGTTGTGCTCTTGGGGTCATTTTAACTGGACGCCCACTTCTTGGCAGAGTAGCCACAGTCCTAAAGTGTTTCCATTTGTAGATCATTTGCCTCACTGTAGACTGGTGAATTTCTAAGGTCTTTGAAGTCACATTGTAACCCTTTCCAGCTTTATGTAAATCAAAAATTCTTGATCGTAGATCCTCTGAAAACTCTTTTTTGATGAGGCATGGCTCACATAAGCATACATCTTGTGTGGAGTAAGCTCAAAAATTTGAGTGGTTTTTATCAGTCAACATAGCTCTAGTCATAGAATCATAGAATGGCCTAGGCTGGAAGGGACCTTAAAGATCATTTTAATCCAGCCTCCCTGAGCACCTGTCGAGTAGATCTGGCAACACATGGAGACTGAACGGGAATCGAACCTGCAACCTTGGCGTTGTTAGTGTCACGCTCAACTGACTGAGCTAACCAGCCCGCCTGTCCACACCTCCAGATTCATCTTCTTAACAAGACTCCAGGTTAACCTGGCTCCAGTTAGCTTTTTTGAGGTTAGCTCAAGAGTTCACTTAGTTTTTCCACTAGCGTTTTGAGTTTTGAATGAGTGTGTTCAGTAAAGACATGGAGGATGAGAACTGTTTTTGTGTTATTATTTTAGGCCCATTCTATTTGTCAATACTTTTGATGTAGGTGATGGTTAGATCACATTTTATGACAAATGAATGCAGAACACCATGAAATTCTAATCATTTCACATACTTTTTCTTTCAACTGTACATTATATGAGAGAGTTTCCTGATTTATTCAGTTAATTTGAGGCGGATTTCCTATATCTCTCAGGTTATTGCAGGTTTGGAATTTCAGTGTTCAAGGAAAAATCTTCTGGACAATCTGTTCCAAATACTTGATGTTTTAATAAATAAATTAGATATTTAAAATTAAATTTGGAATATGAAGGTATGGATTAAAAGAAGAATAAAACTTGCGTGACAATAAATCAAATTAATATTAAATTTGATTGTGTATCTTCTTTTCTGGTTCAGTTTCATCCAGAAAAAATCTAGTTCATGTACTTGAAGGGCGTTCTGACATATCAAGTTGAATGTTGTAAGTGGAAACAACTTGAAGTCTCTTCACAAAAACATTCCTGATTAGAACTAAGATGTTCATGGAGATGCACTATTACTCGTTATTCACCATTGGTATTAATGCCTCGTCCGTTTATTGCCAGCTGAATACCCAAAACAAGTAATTTTCACTTTGAGAGTACTCTTTGGAGACCAGTTAAGAAATCTGCTCAAATGACTAGCTGCTAGGTAATAGTCTTTCCTTCCCCTACTCCCCATTTTCCTTTAACCCTAATGTTAGATTGAGTTTAAACATTCCATTGTAATCTAAAAGAAGACTGTTTTTTGCCTTTGAGGTTATAATGACAAATGTAAGCGAAGACAATTTCTTTGGCTTAATCATGCATGTCCTAACCCATAAAATTAAGTTAATGTAAGGTACTATATGCAAGGTTATTTGACTTCCAGCTTTTCTAGGAATTTAAGGAGCCCTTCTCAGATCACATCAGGAGTTTTCTTTGCTGGTGTTTCTTCATGTGCCCATAGCTAAGCCCTTGCTGAAGCTAAAAACAGGTATAATTTGTCTATATACTATTAAAAAAAAAAAAAAAGCTAGAACTATTCCTTGAATTTGATACTGTAGGGGATGATAAATACGATTTTTAAGACTTCATCCATCTCCAGAAAGCTGGTACTGGGTTTGAAAAACCGAATTAGGGATTTTCATTTAAGGTATAATACAATAGCACCAGTATTGGTGGCCTGGAGCTGTTTACTTCTAATGACAAAGTTAAGATGTTACCTTTTGCTGGATACTTGTGGACTGGCTCCTAAAAACGATATCAGGAGATGTGCTGACCTTCTTGTCAGGCATGGTGATACTTTTTGGCTCAGCATTGACACTCCCTGAAGCAGTAAGAAGAAAAGGCAGCAGTAAAGGCTACTGCTTTGACTTCTGTTTTGAGGACAGTGATCTCACTGGTTGCTGCCCACAGGAGTGTGCCACCCTCAGTGAAATGCACTGAGCAGTTTGATGTGTTTGGCTTATATATACCATCTAATCAGCTTTCTAGGTGGGTTCTGCAGCATCCACAGTGGTCCATATCACCATGGCTATGCTCTGGGTAGTATCTAAGCTTTCTGCTTAAGAGCCATTTTGAGTTTGCCTGACACAGCTTCAGTGTTTGCAGCATCGATACAACCCGGCAGTTTACAGTTGAGTTTTCCCCCTGCTATCAGACCTCAGACATAGTGCAGCCCCGATACTGTTGAATGACCCATTACTTGAGGAAAAAGCTTAACAGACTATTTGACAGCTGTCTGCACTTGTTAATAAGAATGCTTATTTTTTTCTTAGGGTTATCACCACTCCATAGGCACAGCAGAAAATCATGATAAAGGCTGTATTTTTAAAAGCCTGTGTTTCTTACTTTCCCAAAGGGGGAAAAGATAAATAAATTTCCTTTTGTTTCCCCAATTAACAAGGTTGCACAGGCTCCAGTTGCAAAAAATCTGCAATGAGTAAATTATTTTTGCTTTATTTTTTTCCCACATGTAAATAATGCTTTGAAAATAGAACAGATGCAGCCCAAATCTCTTTAAATCTGCTTCTAGAGAATTTTAAAAGTGATTCTGTTAAGGTGAGCTTTTGTGGGAGGAGTAGCTCTTTGGAGGAAATGTTGACAACAAGCACCAAGTGTTCTCTTATTCTCCTCTGTTGCAATTTGTTGGAAGTCAGAATTTTAAAGTAACCACAGAAAAACTTAGAAATGTTGACTTGCAGACTAAACTTTTAGTTTGCTTTTACAAATGCAGTTATTCAAGTGGTAATTTAAGACTCACATCACCAATAGAATGAGAAACTTGCATAGCTGCATACAGGGAAAGAAATCACTGTGACCCTGAAAATACATGTCCGCCTGAGAGTTTATATTATTTTGTCTTCAGGGGGACTAAGTCCTCACTCAGTGCTGAACGTGTTTCAGAAATGTTGCCAAATATGTATGTATATTTTCTTTTCTAGAAGAGCAGGAGTATTCTCAATGTTGAAAAAAAATAAAAAAAAGAGATAAGGAGACCAGGGAAGTCAGCTAATTTGATTTTGTGATGTTTTATTACAATATGTAACTTTTTCAATGGAAATATTTTCCAAAAGTGTCTCCCTGTTGAAAGCATTTCTGGGTTAAAAGGTCTAGCTTTCTAGCACTGTAGGTGAACCTGCTGTGCAATACTCTTCATTAAATGGTCAACAACTATTTCAGAGTAGATAAGTAGCCTTTTCCCACAATTTTTTAGACTTGTTGCATTGCTTTCTTGAACAGAAACCTTTTCCAAATACTATCTAAATATTTGGCCTCCTTGAGTTCACACTAACAGGTATGCTGTTGTCTGAATTATCCCGCCATTTCAAATTCTTCTCTTTCTTTCATTCTATTTTTAAATTTATTTAGTGTTTTTTTTTTTTTAATTTTATTTTATCTAATTTGGAATAGTAGGAAGAGAGGCTGGAAAGGTTCATCGAAAGTTTTAAATAAAATCACTTAGTCCTGACACGGTAGTCACTCATACTACTCCAGTATCCTCAATGGCTGCAGCAGAAGTGCTATGAGGCACCTCCATACTTATTCCCTGTTCTTTGTTCTTAGACTTGTTATCCATAGTGAGTTTTCCATCTTTCTGAACCTGCTGTTACATCTGGCTCTGCCTCCTTCTTTGGCCACGAGCTGTGGAGGTTCACTGTCGTGAAAAGTGCATTCATCCATCATTTCTAATTTGTTCTTGTAGTTTCATTAAGGGCCTCTTTTGTTTTACTTCTGAATGAGTTTACAGAGGACTTCATAGATTTGAAATAAATCATAGTACTGCCATGAAACCAAAAGAAAATGAAAGGATAATGCTTCTAAGACATAACTATACGGAAACTAGATTCTAAATTCTTCGAAATTTCTAGAGAACTTGCTTTCTAGTTTTTCCCTGGTCCATGCACTTTCTTCACCATAAGTTTTATTTACATGCATGCACAACTCAAATATGCGGTGAGCACCAAGGATGTTTGTTTGTGAAGTCTTGTTAATAATTTCTGTTATCACTCTGGTGATGACCTGAAAAGATTATTAAAAAATGACGGAATTGAATTTCTGTTCTCCTTTTTGTAGTGGCATAGTATTACAGTGGCATGAAAAATCTGACGGTAAAGAGGTCTGTCAGGAAATACTGAGCATTCCCTCCTTCCTTTCTTTTTACTTCTTTTCACTTCTTGTCAGGCTCCATGTGTATCTATTCTAGAGGATAACATATTTTTTAGGAGTTGATAGGAGTATTAAGAGAAAGATAGAACATGAAAACAGTAAAGGAAACAAAATGCAAAAGGGGTTGGGCACAAATATATTTACTTTTCATCACTCTCTTCTGAACCCAGTGAGAGTCAGTTTTACACAGTTACTGGAATGAAGAGTAAGGGGGTGGCCTGAAGGTAAAAAAAAAAAGCAGTGTATTTATTATATATAATAAGAAAAATTATGTTTCGATTCATGTTTTTTGGGTTTACTGTAAAAATACCTAGTAACTGAAAGGCATTTGATCAAAACAAATATCATAGGAAGTTCAAGGAAAATTATTTCAATTTATTCTTCCTTGTTAACAGGGAAAAATCGTAACATTAGCTGAAGCTACAGATTTATTTATTTTTTTTTAGTCTATGAAAGTCTTAGAGAATGTGAGAATAAAAGGAAATGACATCATATCAATTAAAGACTTTCTGTGAAGTGAGGAACTTCACTGTGAGCTCTGGGCATGGGAGGGCAGGCGGAGGTCACTGGTCTTGTGTCTTAGCAAGTCAAAGTGGTTTTAGGGTTGTCTCTGCTGAGTGCACATCCAATTTGTTTAACAATGAGAAATGGCTTTGAGGAAAAATAGCCTCAGGAATGTTTATTTTTGTAAAAAGTCTGGAAGAAATTACCAGAGCTGTAGAAAACCGCTCTACATTTGGGAATGTCAGTGAATGAGTATGACGTCCTATGACTAAACTTGTCTGGACACTGTTGCCATGGCAGACAAGGAAAAATCTCTATCTTTTCCTTTTCAGACCTTCCTCAGTACACTGTGGTTCACCTTACACTCATTAGTGATACAACTGTATCTTCATAGAAGACAATATATTGAATACCTATTTTTAACCTTCTATTTAGCTTTCAAGGTAAAACTTCCGTCTTCTGGGAGCTTCTCACAGGTTTTGTTAATGCACCTGTCAATCTCACAGTTCCTTCTCTTTTAGCTGGCACTAAGACTTTTCTTTTTAAGAGGATATAGGTTGTATTTAGATGTCAACGAGCTTGAAAAGAACAAACTGAAGATGACTGCAGCACAGCATAAAACTCGATTTTTATTAAAGTATGTGTGAAAAAAATGGGGAAAAATGTGTATGTGATTGAAGTGTTATAAAAATACCTCGTTCTGGATAGACAAGACTACTAATAGTTCACATTAGAATGCACATTTTTTGCTATTTTTTGTTTGGTTTTCTTTCCTTAATGCCTTCCTTCAAGACAAATAGCAGAAGTGTCTTTCCCGTACTTGCAGTATTTCTTTCTTACAGTATTATTGTGCTTAATATTTGCACTGTTAACTTACTGTGCAACACAATGAAAAAACCCTTACAAACCTCTTTCTGGATCAGATAAGATATCTTCATCCCATAGATCTCTCAGTCATGAGCAAATGTGCTGCTTTTTGGTCTAAGCTTGGCTGGAAACCTTTTTTTCCCCCCCTTCTGAATATAAGTTAAAAGTAAATATCTTTTTTTCTTGGTGGTTTGATGGTTGTGTTTGAACTGTAACTGTCCCATCATCCCCACAAATTAGTTCTGTGGGCTTACTTTTCCTTCAATTTATTTCTTAAAAGCTAATTTTATTTATTTTCATATAAAAAGTTCTAAGTGATTGACTAATCTGTCTAATGACTGTAGATATTTTAAAATTATGGAGTAAATTACTTTTCTTAATTTGAAGGAGATTATGAGAAAAGGAAAAAATAAAAAAAGATAGAAAGATCTCAGTTCATTATTTTGAAATTCAGCCTTGTTGAGTGGTGTAATTACATTCTGTGCTGTCCAAAGTCAGGACATCTGCAGTTTTTGCATTAGACCGTGGCATGAAGTCTATTGAAAAAGATCCTATCTGAAAAGCCACATTTAAATGATTTTTATGAACACATCATCTAAACAAGAAATAAGAAGTATATTTAATTTTATTTTGAAATGGTTACAGTCATATACAAACACTAGTCACAGCTGTAATGTGTATATTAACTTTTTTAGGGGGGAGGCATGAAAATACCAGATAACTTGCATTGATTAAGACATAAACTACAATCCAATTTTATTTTTACTTCTGTAAAGAGAACAATAACTATTTACATCACTCTGGAGGAGATGCGCTTGGACAGTGGAAGTTTGCTTTTGACTTACAATCCCTAATGAAAGACATGCTACCTGATAGCCCATATTGATTCCAAGAGAAACCCTGCGGTATATTAAGAAAATAATGTAGGCTTTAATGAGCTAACATGCTCTCTGAACTAAAAAAAAAAGAAAGAGAATTAAGAGATGGCAATCACGGACACTGAAAAGGCAGATGTTTGAGAAGATCAGAGGTAATAAGCTTATCTCAACAATTATTCTCAAAATAATCAGAGTGGAGACAGTTCCTTGTTCTGTAACATGCTGACCCAGATCTTCAACTGCCATCAATTGTTTTAGCCTGGATAGTTTCAAGGAGTTTTCCTTGCAGCTTAGCTGAGATTTACAGCAGCTGGCTTGGCTCCAAGCACTTATTTGCATTCCATTTTATTACAATATATTATCATAGACAATGCAATCACAAAAGCTGACTTTCATGTATAGAAATCTCATGTTAAAGTAACATAGGAGACAACCAAATATGCCTCACATGGGTCCAATCAGCAGCAACTTGGAACTGCCTAGATGCAATTTCTGTACTCTCTCCTGAAATACCAGGAATGAAAGAATTAAGGTGCCTCGGAATGGTACAGGTTCTAGGCAGCAACATGTTGTGACCGCCACACTGTTCTCTTCTGTTAGTCTGTGCTGAATAACAGAGTAATGCAAAGCACTACCAATCTGTTGTACCTATATTACAAAACAGCTTGCTTTAACTTCTGTCGGCTTGTTACCCTCAGAATCCTTTTTCAGGAAAAAGGCACACATTTTACGTGTAAACTCAATAATCTATTGTTAGTCCAATAAAAATCTTACTGGCTTAAGTGAATAATTTTAGTAACCCAGTTGCAGTGATACTAACCTGATACTAATGCTTACAAATCAAATCATGTATAGTTAAAATGGTAAAGGTGTAAACTTCTAAGGTCTACACTTTTCTCTGGTGATGTTCTCAGCCTTGCAGCACGGTTCTGGGCCCTGAGGCTGACGACAGCTTCGGTTCAAGAATTGTGTGTTATCTGTGGGCCTGTCACCAGTAATCTGAGCTATTTGCAGGGAAAAAAAAAATACAGTTGATGTTAATAATTTCTTTCTTTTCTACCTAGGATATACCAGTGGCCAATTTCGTGTGCCTGGCAACATATTCTTCACCATACTTTTCCTTCACTGGTCTCCAAGTTCATGTTACACTGCATAAGGTGTGTTTTGCTCTGATTTGGGTCGTTGCTCTTTGCACTCTTTATTACCACTAAGGCTGGTGTTACCCATCTCCCAGAGTTGCAGTCCTTTGGTGATCAAGAGTCACTGGTTAGCAACCAGTAGCCCAGGTCCTCTGGTATTTCTCTGTGCCTGGGCTTTGAATGCCCCTGCAGTCACCTAATTCCTCTGGTTATCCATGGTGCATTTCTTTCTAAGGTTACAGCTACTTCATTACACATAGACTATGTACTTGTTGTTGCTACTTTTAGCTACTAAATGTGTATCACTGTGTAGCAGTAACTATCTTAACAGAATTTACTTTCAAAGCTGAACAAAACATAGGACAATAACTACCTGGTCATTAGATAATTGCTGTTACTGCTAAACTAAAACAAATCTCTGAGGAAGCCAAGTGAAATTCAGACAGATTTTGTCAGATACTATGCTTTGAGTTGTCAGATTAAGGCAAAGCGCCCTACTGTGGGTAGTGGCAACATCTCCATTATGGGGTTGTATGGTTTCAAAGATTTACCATTCAAAATGTATAATCAACAAAGCGATAAATTCCTGACCATATTTTCATTCAGCAGCTATAGCCATTTTGCTGATAACTCTTTCTGAATACCTAAGTATTTTCATGTGTTGGATCAATGCTTACTACAAGTGTGAAGCCTTTGGCATTTACCCAATGTAGCTTAAAAGGTCTAGTTTCTTATCACCAAGAAAACAAACACTTTTATACTGACATTAAGGACGTATTTTCGTAGATATTATTAGAGATTCCAGTCAGTTTTTCAAACATCCTTGTGCTGGCTGCTCTGTTTAGTTTAACGAAAGGGTATTCCTTTGCCTCAATAATTTATAATCCATATGTTATGATTTGAAAGTCCCAATGAAGTTTTCTCTGTTTCTCACACTGAATGGCTATCTTTTTCTAAAGCCTCCACCCAGTTCCCAATAAAAGTTCTTGTCCTATTGGGCTAACTTCAGCTTCACACCTCTGTGAGTATGTAACTGCAGTTGCACCCCTTCTAGCAGCTGACCCTGCTAATGTGAACATGTTCATATGGTTAAGATTAATGAGTCAATTATTTTTACACAGGCTATCTGTCACGTAGGCTGTTTTCCTTGACTTGATTAGTTTAATTAAAGAAAAAGTGTTCAATTCTCTTTCTTATTGATGTTCTTGTGTTAATCAAGAACAATTATTACAAGACTTCGGTGGGTGGTTTCTTCCAAGCTCCTTAACTGAAAATACAATACTTAAAATAGAACAGAGGTCAGAAGAAGGTTTGTTTTGTTTTTTTTTTCTGAAGACTTCTAACCAAATTCTGGTTGTTTCTGCTGTGGACAAGATGTATTTTCACTTAAAGTATGGACACGTCCAATCAACCCTTATGATCTAAAAATGAATTACTCTGTATTTACTCAGGAGTACACATTAGCACTTACACTTCACACTTGCACCCTAAGCATAAACTCATCCTGTCAAGTTAAAAACCTCACTAACTCACTTAGGCGACAAACCTTTAACATGCTAGCTATCCTCAGCTTCACTATTACATGTATTTCCAGCTTTAAGAAAGACCTTGGATCTTGGCATTTGTGAAATTTAAAATTCAGCTTTGAACCATATAACATCTGCAACAAATTGCTTATTTTTGGGCTTATGTTACTTATTCCAGGGAGGCTAGGACCTTATTTATGAATAGTTAATCTAACAGAGTTCGTTAATTCACGCTTTTAATAACATTCGGCCACCAGGTGGCACTATTATATACAGTGTTTACCTTCAAAGACAGCCGTTAAATTTTGGGAAAAAATATTTGTGAACTATGTTACGCTCCTTTATAGATTCTGAACAAAATACTAATAAAGCCTATCCTTCGAAAATATCTTCTGTGTTGCCTTAGATTCTTTAATTTGATTTGGTTTTGGATGCTTCTGCAGCTTAAATATTGTAAAAATGAGAACAGAAAAACGCATTGCTCAAATTCCCATACTAAAAAACTTCTAGTTTATACACTTTGTGTTGCCCCTTTGAAAACCATATGAGGACATGCCGTGAAATCATCTGACAGCTGGTCATGGTTGGCTCTGTGCTAGCATCTGTGAACATGGTGACTTTCTAGGTCTGTATTAATGTCATCTGCCTGGTCTCGTGCAAGGTCTTTGACACTGTCCCACCTGACATCCTTGTCTCTAAGATGGAGAGACATGGATCTGATGGATAGAATCCTCAGTGGATAAAGAACTAGCTAGAAGGTTGCACTCAAAATGTTGTGGTCAAAGGCTTGGTGTCCACATGGAGACCAGTGACAAGCGGTGTTCCTCAGGGGTCTGTTCTGGGTCCAGTGCTGTTCAACATCTTTGTCAGAGACATGGACAATGGCATCGCGTTCATCCTCAGCAAGTTTGCTGACAACACCAGGCTATGTAGTGTGCTGGAATCACTTGAGGGAAGGGAAAGCCATCCAGAGGGACCTTGACAGGACTGAGAAATGGGTCAGGGCAAACTGCACGAGGTTCAATAAGCCAAAGTGCAAGGTCTTGCTCCTAGGTTGGACCAGGCACAAATATAAACTGGGCACAGAGTGGGTTGAGAGTAGCCCTGAAGAGAAGGATTTAGGGGTGTTGATAGATGACAAGCTCAACATGAGCTGGCAGGGCGCTCATGCAGTGCAGAAGGCCAACCCTGTCCTGGGATGCATTGAGAGGAGTATGGCCAGCAGATCAAGGGAGGTGATTGTCCCCCTTTGCTCTGCTGAGACCCCACCTCGAATACGGCATCCACTTCTGGTGTGCCAACCATAAAACAAACCTAAATTTGTTGGAATGAGTCCAGAGGAGGGCCACAAATATGACCCAGTGGCTGGAACATCTCTGCTACAAGGATAGGCTGAAGAAGCTGGGATTGTTCAGCCTGGAGAAGAGAAGACTCCAAGTGTACCTTTGAGTGTCTTCCAGCACTCAAAGGAAACCTATATGAAGGCTGGAGAGAGACTTTTCACAAGAGTGTCCAGCCATAAGATAAGGGGAAATAGTTTTAAACTGAAGGAGAATACCTTTAGATTGGATCTTAGGAAGAAATTCTTCAGTACAAGGGTAGCAAGACTCTGGAATAGATTGCCCAGAGAAGCTGTGGATGCTCCCTCCCTGGAGATATTCAAGGCCAGATTGGGTGAGGCCTTGAGCAACCTGATCCAATTGAGAGGCAATCCTGTCCATGACAGGGTTGAATTCGGTGATCTCGAAGGTCCCTTCCAACCCAAGCCACTCTATGATTCTATGATGATCTTATGTATGTCATGAGACCTAACTTGCAATGTGGTCTGAGGCTGTATGTCACCCAGGCCATGTAGAAATGCAATGAACAGTTTGTATTGCTTAACTCCCCCTATTGTTGGACATATGGTGATTCAACAGTGACTACTCAGTAGACACTGTGTGTCTTTCATCTTAAACTTGTAAGACTTCATTACTGGAAAATTAACAATAAAGGACCCAAACTGTACTTTTAACTACAATATTACTGATATAATTAAAATAAGAGTAAGGGGTAGTATGACTTATTAAGGCACCATTTCATCCAGAAAAAAGAAAGTTTGATGTGAGACAAATCTGCAACGGTCTTGTCAGAGACTCACATGATAAAACTGCTATGACCATTTTTTTTGATTCTATAGTTACATGTTATGGTTCAGTTTTAATGCCACTTTAACAAATAGCTGACAGTTTACACAGCTACTGCTATTTAACTTACGGTTAAAAAGACAAACCCCACTCAAACACTTACACTGTTGCTACATTAAGGAAAACATAACCGTTAAGATAAGTTTTATATTATGTCCTGCTCAACTGCATATCAATATCCAGAATATTCTTTCTTCTGTAAGTAAGTTCAGAAAAACAGTTGAGATGATACAGATGAATATAGTGTAGAGAACAAGTCTTACAAGGAGCAGCTTGGGAAGTGTGGCTGTTTAACCCAGAGAAAAAGGGGCTGAGGGGACACCTTACCACTCTCTTCAACTACCTGAAAGGAGGTTGTAGTGAGGTGGAGTCAGTCTCTTCTCCCAGGTAACAAGTGATAAGACAAGAGGAAATAGTCTTAGGTTGCACCAGGGGAAGTTTAGTTGCACATTAGGAAAAATTTATTCACCGACAGGGTAGTCAATAGGCTGCCCAGGGAAGTTGTTGAGTCACTACCCTTGGAGGTATTTAAAAAAATGCGTAAATGTGGCACTTAGGAACATGGTTTAGTGGTGGACCTGACAGGCTGAAAGTTGGACATAATAGCCTTAAAGTTCTTTTCCACCCTGGAGGGTTCTATGATACTACAATTACACTAAGATGTATTTGTGCATATACCATTATTTTGCTCTTTTCTTACAGGATACTTTGCCTTTCAAAATCGCAACTTTCTCTCCTTTATAGTTCCTTACTCCCAAATCCATCTTCCCTTCCCTTCCCTTCCCTTCCCTTCCCTTCCCATCCCTTCCCTTCCCTTCCCTTCCCTTCCCTTCCCTTCCCTTCCCATCCCCTCCTCTCCTTCCTTAGTATAACTGGAACCGGCTGATACCAGTGTAAGCGTAGTATTTTGTATCTCCACTTTAAAAAAGTGGATCTAACAATTCAAACAGTGAATCTAACAGCGGATCTAACAGATCAGAATGTAACAGTTGTTTATTAAGAACATGTTCTTAAACTGAGTAAGTCTGAGTGTAGACTGCATATTCCAGAAAAGAAAAACCCAATTGATACGGGTTAAAGTCTTGCACCTGGAATAATCTGTGTTGCTCCTTTTTGGATAAACCATTTGTGAGGGTTTTTTATTTTTTTTTGTTGGATGCTATATGTCAGTACAAAATCTATAATCATCTCCAGTGGAATTCAATTACTTTGTTGTGGATTTTTTTCGTCTCAGGGAGGTGCAGGCTCTCTCTGGCCCAATTTGCCATGAATAGACTGTTACACAGTAGTTCATGTGTACTGGTTTTAGTTGTAAATGTGTTGAAGTTGTAAAAATAACATTCATATAAATTATTCAAGTAGCCCCTTGATTCAACTCAAGTTTTGCTGGTGGTTGATTTATGGAGCTCAGTTGTCAAGTCAGGCATTTGAAGGCAGTCATTTACTTAGGATCAGGAATACCACAGAGGCTGAAAGAAGAGCTAACAAGGACAGGCAGATATTTAGAGCACTGAATCTGTGTCTGGATATTCTCTTAAATGTGTATATGCAGCAAATGTCACTGAGTGCAGTCAAACATGCAGCTCTCTGCTCCCCTAGCTTTTTCCTCTTCAGTAACAAGAGTTTAAGAGTCACAACAGAGAAGCCAGGCTAAAATGTACTGTATCCTTCTGGATGGATTTTACTGCTGTTGTCAAATCCTTAAAGATTAAAAACCAGAGAATTTGACTGGCTGTGTTTCTGAAGCAAGTGAATATAGACACTCAGTTACTATTATGACGGTGGGAGTGGTTACTGATGGCTGCCCATCAATGTGGAAAACATTTTCAAGTGAGGTACATCAGGAATCGCTTGTGATTACAGGCTTGCTCATTTCATCAACCTTTAAACTGAAGAGCAAGTGATGGGCTAGACAGTATTTGTCTAAAGTATATCATGGAACCAGGCTGGAAGAGGTTTCCAGCACAGTGAAGGAAAGGTTCAGAATCCACCACAACACTCTGCAGTGGAAGAGTTTCAATAAAGGCAATTGAAAACCAGCAAATTACCCTGATCGAATCATATTTGACAAAAAGTTTTAAAAGCAACCAGTACAAAATTGCTGACCTGTGAACTGTGGCTTGCAACTTACTGTTTAAAATGCTCCTGAGAACCGAAGGTTCAAAGTTGATAAATTTGAAACTGCTTCTTAGGAAGGGTTTCACAGCAGGTCTCTGTACAGCAGCTGAATATGTTTGAATTCCATACTGGACAATCTGGAAGAAGCCATAAAAGAGAGACAGTAATAGCTAGGAATAAGTATTACATAGTGGGAAGCATTTGGTCTGGCTTCTGCAGAATGAGGTCACGCCCTGAAAGAATATTAGAATTCTTTACAGGTGCCAGTGATTATATGGATGAACAAGATCCTCTGGCTGTTCTATGCCTGGGCTTTCAGAGTGCTTTTGATCATCTCTTACCAAAGACTCTCAGAGATCTTAAACTGACAGGGGTAAAAGAGGTGGCACAGTCATTACTGGCTATCATAAAAAACAAGAAGAAGAAATAACTATCAGATGTTACAATGGTCACTAGTGGAGTTCATCAAGTGTTTGGACTGAGATGTGTGTTCATCCACATATTCACCAAAATCCTGAGAGAGTGGATAGAAGTAAAAATGTTTGCTGATAACATAAAATTATTCAGATCAGTTAAATGAAAGCTGACTGCAAAGTGCTGCAGGAAGATGTCACAATGCTGAGTGACTTGGCAATAAAGTGAAAGATAAATTCAGTGCTGGGTAAGTAGTGCATCTGGGAAAAAAATACACCACTATCTGTATGTACACATTGTATGTGTATACGCAGTGATGGACTCTAAATGAACTATTACTATTCAGAAGAAAGATTGTAGAGGCATTGTGGCTATTTCTATGAAACCATCAGCTTAATACCCAGAGACAGTTAAAAAGGAAAAGGAACTGTTAGGAATTGCTATGAAAGAAAATTAGAGCAAACAAACCAGGAAACATTATTATGCCCCAAGTCCAAGATGTGCTTGTATCATTAATACTATGCACAGCTCTCATTACAGCATCTCAAAAAGGACACAATAAAACTAGAAAGGGAGAAAGATGACAACGATGTTTCATTTGTTTCGACATGAGGATAGATTAAACAGACTAGGCTTCTTCAGTCTGGAAGAAAAAATGACTGGAGGTACTAGATAAATCCAAGAATGATGAGGAGAAAGTAAACAGGGACTGATTAGTCACACTTTCCCTCAGTAGAATGAAGATGGAGAAAACGACATTACTTGGCAGTATGTTCACAACAAATGAGTTTTTTTCTTCCCCACACTATATGCAATGATATTATAGGATTTGTTGTCAGGAGACATGTGTTCTGAATGTGACTGAAAAGGTTCAAAAAAATAAAAGCCCAACAAGCACTCTTACTTGCAAGTATCAAAACTGCTTGGTTTCTAGATGCTGAAAGCTAAATGACCATGCTAGTGAAAGTATTGTGCTATTTTTTCCTTGTAATTTTCTTTAAGCATGACCTCCAAACTGTCACCATTTGGAGAGACAATACTGTATTGTACATGACTCAATTCCACAAAAAAAACGTTTGGATGATAGGGCTCAGAAGGTCATGTTTAACAGGCTGGGTCCTACCTGGGAGATGGAACCGAGCCCTGTCAGGCAACAAGCTGAACCAGGGCTAGGACACCTCCTCAGGTTCAAACGAGCCTGAATTATTCTATAAATTTCTGACTGTATCCTGCAATTTGATCCTACAAGGCTACTTGTTTTCTGCTTTCTCTTTTCATATACACGGCTAGCTGGGTACACTTTTTTCTGTGCAAGACATTTCTTATTCATCAATAGCCTAATCAGTGAACCTAACAAATTCTAATTTTATGTCTGATTTTATGTTTCTGTTACTCAGGTAACGAGACTCCTCCTCTATACAGGAACTAGAGAGAAGAAATACTGAAAGCTATTTTACCACTAAAGAAAATGGGTGTCTGTGTGTGTTAATGGATTACAGAAAGAGACATAAATGTGCCCAAGATATATCAGATTATGGGGCACTAAATTTAATCAACTTTGGAGGCTACTTTTTAGACATTGTCAAAGCAAGACTGTTCTGGGAGACCATTACTCCGTCCAACACTGCAGCCAAAACAACAAATGTGCATAATCTGCTGATATTTCTAGATTCTTAGAAATAAGTAGGCTTTTAGTTATAGAAGCCTCCTGCCCTTTCTTTCTGGAGACTGTGACTTTCTGATCAGAAGAGCACTAGGAGAACAACACAGAAGAATGCTGTTACTGACTTTTGAGGAATATTTTTCATGTGTAAATCCTCCCTTGCTTCTTAAGGAGGCTAGGCATGGAGAGTCATATTGGACTACAAAGCTCTACGATTCGCAGCTCCATATCGTTTACACTTCCATATTATTTATACTTCTAGAACATTCTAATCTCACTTGTTAATTTTTTTAGAACTTATATCCACCTTTCTTTTCATATCTAAAATCAGTTGGCTGTGGGTTAGGCGTTAGAACTGAAATCTACTACAGAAATGTGAGAAATATCTAAGGTCCAGAGTAAATTTTTACTAACTGATGTGCTTTTGTGAAAGCCCTTTATGCTTCCAAAGCAGCATAAAAATGAGAATTATTCTTCTGCCTTGTCAAGAGTTCTAAAATCCAGCAATTTCATTTTACTTAACTGAGGCTGTCTTGAATGTATAGGTTTAAAAAACAACTCCTCTGAGTAACTCTCCTCATTATATCATAATAATGGCATTAGAGACTAAAAATGTGCTGAATACTTTTCCCTAGCCTTAGTCTTTTCTTTATTATATGACTGAACTGTAAGGCAGAAACATAAAAGTTTATTCAGGAAACCTCTCCAGTCAATACTAATATTCACTATTTAAACATGATGATCTTTTTTGACTATCATTTTGCATAATCAGTAACAATGACAATTTAAAAATTGGTTTGCTGCAGAGGAGTTAGCTAACATCAGAGAAGCTAAAAAAATCTGTAAATTGGGTGTAATTTTACTATACAAATAGGTAAATTTACTTTTGTTGATATGGCGTGTGAGAGACTGATGTAAAACTGACCTAAAACATAAAAAGGGACTACGTTGCTGAATTTATTCAAATGACATGGTCAATATTTGTCATGAGACACAACATTCTCCCAAATATGTGCAGTATATGTTATGAGAGGGTTGCTTAATTTTAAAGCTAGCTGGAGTTTGTCTGAATGTGTGTTCCAGATTTGTGAACATTTGCTCATTTGTTAGTAGATGAGTCCACAGCGGAGCCAGATGCTTGGCTATAGGGGACACTGAGCAGCATTTGCTGAGACACATTCACCTCCAGCAAGGGCCAAGAATTGTAAATAGCTGTCTTGGGTCAGGGACCAAGTTTCTTTGAAAATATAGTAAGTCTGAGGAATTTGCCTTCTTCATTTGATTCACTCAGTAAATCCCTTTGCAGCCCTTATATTATTTCAGACTCAGTGTTGATACATACATGGAGGTCTCCATTTCTTTCTCAACCTTTCTTCTTAGAATATGGCTCCAGGTGCTTTAGATGTTCTTTGGGAACACAGTGGTGTTAACTTTTGTTTTTCTGTACCACACAATGAAAGTAAGGACAAGATGAACATAGTCAATTGAGAGGAAGTTCTGGAGAACCTTTAGGCAACAGATACAAGAAATATCCCCTGTTTACAGACCGAACATACAGAGCTGTGTCCAGATTCTTAAAACAGGTGTTAGTCGGAATACACACATATGTATTTATATAAAAATCTGATGAAAGAAATGACAATAGAGCTAACAAACTCACATCATTTTTCAAAGTATAACCTCAACTGTGGGAGCTGAGCATTTGAAAAACTGCCCCTAGAAGTCAGGAATATATAAATTGCAGTATATCAATCTGTTTCCACAAATAATATTTCCCTGAAAGCAAAACAATCTGATTGTGTGTCTGAATGAATCACATGGATGCTGCGACTACCTCTGGAAGCCTTTAATTAAGGTTGTGAATGAAAGCAATATAGGTTGTAGCCTAAATCCTGTAACTCCTTGAGATTGAGAGTGATTACAGAGCTACTGTTATCACAAAACTCAGGTGTAAATTTACTTGGAAAGAAGTGTGTGGGAGCCTCTGCTAGCTTTCTGTCTGCATCAGTGTTTGATTTATTTCTTATATGTGTGAATTTTGATTACACTTGGATTTTTAACCATTTCTGGCAATGAGATTTCCTGTTATTTTTTCTCAGTTTCATACCTTGTTTTTCGTTGTTTTTTTTTGTTTGTTTTTTGTTTTTTGTTTTTTGTATTACCATGTTACAGCTGTTATGTTTATGCTTCTTCCTGGAAATTAGATGATGGCTGAGGTCTTTAGCGCTGTACCTGACCTTTGAGTTCCAGAGCTCACATCAGCATTGCAATTTCTGTGATTCATGGATTACTAATCAGGAGTGATAAAGACCCAAGAATGCTGGGGTTTGTAGCATAACATTGTGGGACAATGTTCAAATTAAATCAGAAACATTCTCTATTTTAAATGAAGTACCAATATATTTTTTGTCAAAGTTCAGCAGAAACATTGGGCCTATGATAACAGTGGCTAGTAACATACATATGGAGCTAACTTGTTTTTTTTGGCAACACTGTGCAAGAGGGAGGACTAATGAGGAGTTAGCCTTTCTAACAATAATTTTGATAGTGACTTGAAATAAAATGGTTACAGAAAAACAAGGTTTCAGAAGATGAAATCCCATAAGGGACAGGATTTTCCTTCCTGTTCTGATAAGTTTCTTGTGATCGACTCCCCATCCTTTAGGAAAAAAAGAGGTTTGCAGCAATTGCTGTGACTACAATAATAAAAACTATTCTTACCTAATTTCCTAAAGCTCCTTTAAAGTCTTTTTCCAATTAGTCTGCAACTGTTATAGGGATTTTTAATCTAAATTAAAAAAAGTAATCAAGGCAGTATGACTCTGCTCAGCCCTTAGGGAAGATTATCCATATTCAGCCCCTTCTAATGGCCTATTGCAACCTGATATACTGGCAGTCATCCAGCGTCTGTAGCAGTCCTAACAGAGGCTCAGGCCTTGAGCCCTCAGAAGAACTTTCCTTTAAAATAAAACAGCTTGTTTTGTTTGACATGGTTATTTTTCTCTTTTTTTTTTTTCTTGAATCCTTACTCAGAGTGACTTCTACTCTGAGCCCTTAAAAGGGCTTTTTTGTTAAATTAAACCAGCACATTTTGTTTGACATGTTCCTTTTCTTTCCTTTTTTTCTTACGTGCTTACTTGAAGTGATTTTTACCTTGCTGTGTTTGCTGCCAAAACTCAAGCTCAAAACTCAGTCAGGGGAAAGGGAGATATTCAGCAGCTTTATAGGCTGTTTATGCTCCTGTGTAACAAATATTCCCTATCTTTCTTAAATCCATCCTGTTCACATCAGTGTCCAGTTTATAAATTACATGAAGTCCAGGAAGTGAGAAGGACTATGAATAATCTCTGTTTGAAAATTGAGAAATACATCTTGTATCCAGCAGTATGTCACTGATAGATGACGAGAAGCTAGATATTTGTGGAAAGGCAGGATATGGCCATCATGGGTGTACTGTGGGTTCAAGCCTTTTGGTACATCATTATGATGGAAGCTGCGGGGAGTCGTCATGCCTCTGGTAGATAAAGATTTCTCGGAGTGATTTCAGCAATCCCTGTGAAGTCAGATTTTCTTCCCTATGTATAGGAGACTCAGACTTTTCTGAGAAGTAAATAAGTCTGTGGGAACTAAACATTTTATTTGCACATCAATCCACAGAAAGAATTACTGTTGGTTTTAAAGGAGCACAAGACAGGGTTATCTCCTTCTACTACTAGGGATTTTTTGGGGCAGTCCAGCTCCTGAAGGACAGGAAATAAAGTAAGCATATGTAGACAAGGTTTATTGATTAGGCTTTGGGGATTTTTGTCACTAGCTAAATTCACAGCTCTCCTAGGAATGCTAGCAGACTAGATTAAGTAACATTGAAAAAAAGACATTTCTGGATTGAGGAAATTTAGCTGTCTGCCCTGTGCTCACACATGTTTGCCCACTGAGGGAGAATCCACCCCTCTGTCAGGATATTTCAGATTCTGGAATTTGTGACAGCTGTTCATGTTTGTCTCCTTACTGTGGGGTTATCAGATCATCACTGTGGTCATTTGAGGGCAATAATTACACGCACATTTACTCCCATCTCTCCTTCTGGACTTCCTCAGAGCATTTATTTCCCCTCTGCATTTGTTTCATGGAAGGAATGCTCACACTGACACTGCAATAACACTTTGCCAGAATTTGCCCTCTGTCATTTTTCACACATCACTGCTCTTAGAAAGAGACAGGTCCTGAAAAGTGATCAGGATCTAGTTAGTTCAAAGCGTTGTCTGCAGCTAAATTGAATGTATTTATCTGTGGTTTTTTTTCTCCTCATGCTGCATTTCCCAATCATATGAGCTCTCTCTCAGGCCATCAAGCATAGATACTGTCCAAAAACTTGCTTTGAAGCAATATGAAGTAATGCAGTTCCATATCTCAGAAAAGGAAAGAAAACAAGAGAGTGTTTCAGTGAAAGTTAAAAGTATACACAGTTATTCCCTGGTCTAGGGAGGTAAATGTTCATGTACTGATGGAATTTCTGATAATTTTCTCATCTGATTATTTTTTCAGCAGTTTTAAGGAAATGTTTCGTTTGTCTAGCTAGTGCTCATTAAGTGGAGCATGCAATATGGGTAGAATTTTCTCTTCACAGAATCACAGAATGTCAGGGTTTGGATCAAAAGATCATCTGGTCCAGTCCCCCTGCCAGAGCAGGATCACCTACAGTAGGTCACACAGGAACGCATCCAGGCAGGTTTTGAATGTCTCCAGAGAAGGAGACTCCACAACCTCCCTGGGCAGCCTGTACCAGGGCTCTGTCATGATTAAACTCACCTTATACACGCAAGTCAACAATAATACAACTCCTCTAAAAAAATACATGTTCCTTATATGTCATCATTGCTTGCAATGCCAGGAAAATGTAATTCATATGCAAGTGTAATAAGGCGGAAAAATAATCAATAAATTATTCTTGTAAATATTTTTGGTTTTCCTCACTTTCTAGAGATTCCAGAAATTTTTAAAAATATGCACCATCTTTGCAATTTTGCTGCCAAAGGAGAAAAGCTAGTTCATTCTGTAATATAACCCTGTAATGTAGTTGCCTTATACTCAGCTTTTATATTTCTCAATACTGTTTGAAGTTTTTCCAAGGTGACATCTAGCATACTCTGGCTTAACAAAGTATTTAATTAATGACTAGACAATATGATGTGGGGAAAAAATTCTCTCTGGGTGAAGTCAGGAGACAAACTTACCCTGAACTATGACTGAACTGGTTTAAGCAAATTGCTGTAGATGCACTGGTTTTTATCAGAAGTACTTGATCTTTTTCTGTATCTTGATTTTTTACTTTCCTTATTGAAAAAAAATGTGAAGACGTACTTGTTAAGGAGACACTATTTATTATAAGCTTTATCATACATACTTTTTCTCTGAATAAATAAGTCTTTGGTTCAATTGGGAAGATATTTCTTGTCTTTTAGCTGTATGTGGATGCATCATAAGAAATGATGTGTAAGCTTTTGTTTCTTATGTAGACAATGACAAACATTGCCAAGGACTCAATAGGTGGCACTCTTACCTCTGAGCTGTACTCACATAACATTGTTATGTGGAGAGAGACAGAAGGTAGAAAAAGAAAAAAAAGAAAAAAAAAAGAGGTAGATTTAAAAAAGTGAATGGTATAAAGCAGGGCTGATACGATTCTGAAATTAGCTGCTGTTTTCTCTTCATTTATGATACCCCTTAGCTCACTTGAAAGGTATTATTCAGTGACCATTTTGTAAGTGAGAAGCCAGCATAAAACATATGAATACGTTTATGACTAACAGTACCAATAATGGTCTTCTTTGTATCCAAAAACAATACAGAAAAAAGCATTTCTCATGGCCTGCAGCTTCCCAGAGTGACAGCTGCCTACCCACAGCACCATGCCAGGCAAGAGGATGCAAATGCTCTTGAGAACACTGTTATTTTGCTCTGACCAGTGCTTAGAGAAGTGAGTCCAAAACCCTGCAATGGAGACAATTATTAGATTACTTTCTGGCAGTGTTGCGGGAAGTGGCAAAACCTATTCCTTTTTGCAGCGTTAGGGTTGACTATGGCTTAGGAAAATCTTCAGATTTCAGTGTGTTTATTCTAGTAGAAAAATTCCCATTAACATGAATGCATTTTGGATGGTGCCCCAGCTTTCTGGTTCTTATATGATATCTCAGGAGAGATTTCATAACGTTTGAAGGTTAGTAAACTTTGGCTAGCCATTGGCAATGCTCTACATTAATATTTAGAATGAGGAGTCGGGAGATCTTTCTCTGGAGTATGTACCACAAACTTGGCAGGTTATTCTGCTACCCTATCTAGGTATCTATACTAGCAAAATGGGGATAATAATCCCATTACCTTCTCCTGTTCTTACTCACCTTGTTAAAGTTCTTTGAGAATTATTTATTTTTGAAATGCTTAGAGCCCCTCAGAGACTGTTGTGTGAGTGCAAAGCCTTGTTTTATTTTATTATTCAGTGCATTCTATTCAAGGCTCAGGAGACATTTGGTTTCCATTTTGGAACTTGACATAGGAAGAATTATTACTGAGAACTTCAGACAACTATTAAATCACACAGAGCTTTTAGGTAAAAAAGAAACAAAATAAAAGAAAAAAGGAAAAAAAAAAGAAAAAAGGAACAACAGCCTCAAACCTAAACCTTCCATCTAAACAGAGAAAAATTTTGTATTTGTTACTTCTACAAAGAGCCCATAGACATCTCCACTAAAATTTATATGCAAAAAATGTCAGAGAGAGTCCTACTTCATGAAAGAGGTCTCTGGGATTCAATCTTTTTTACTACATTTGGGATTACTTTTCTTTAACATAGTGCAAAGGTTAGTAGTCTTGTTAGGAGATGTGAGCCAAAGCTCTCACTTGTAGGTTGCGCATTATGAATGAAATACATCATGATATATTTAAATAAATAACCAGATAGAGACCTGACTGCAATTTTCATGACATCTGACATAATGTAGGTTTCTCTTCTAGTAAATTTTTTTCCCTAAATATTTATTAAATTTCAACTGCAGCATATATTGCACACACTTGGGAAGAAGGAACACTGCACAGTTCTCAAGAGGTTGCAGTATACTACACACTTGCTTTGCCAATTTTTTATAGCGGATTTTTTCTAAAACCTTTGAACTGCCACTTCAGTCTAACAAGAGGGAGAATATTTTGTTTAATCAATAAGACATGGCAGGACATGAATAAGTGCATATTTATGATCAGACCTGCTTGTCCTAGATGAGTATCCTCCAGTGCAATTCAATAGTAGAATATCTGAATGGGAGCATGCAATTTTATTATAAAATGCTACTTTTTTTGGTCAAAAAAATTGCATATGCTTAATTTAATGAACAGGTTAATAAGCTCTAAGTGGCAAATTCTGCACTTTTGCACCCAGCCAATTAGATCATTCAGTTTTCCAGTCATTCTTTATTGTGCAGACTAAATGATTATATAATGTTATGTTGATTTTTTTTCCATTTTAGTAGAAAAACAGAACTAGCAGTAAACAGAAAATTAAATAATTGTCTAAATAATTAATGGGATCACATGCTTGCCAACCCTAATAATTAAAACAATATCAAAATAACTGGATTACAAGACAGAAGAAACACTGGTCAAAAAAGAAAATTTGCTGCTGCTGAAGATACTTGTTTCTGCATTCTGTTTAAGCCCTTGTAGATCTTTTGGGTGCCCTAAAGTGCAATATCAACTACTAAAGGCTGAAGTAAAAATGTACAGAAGCAGTATCTTCCCATTCTGCATCTTGAGATGTTCTTTGTTTCTCCTCTGTCTCTGTTCCTGTGCTTGTTTTTTGTAGGTGTGTAGAAAATCTCTCCTGGCAAAGCCAGAACAGGACTGAAGACGACTATTGAGAGCCATTTTCAACTTTCTGGTAAAATGTGGGAGCTGGAAAGGGAAATTAGATGGGACCAAATATAGAAAAACCATTTGGAAGTGAAAGCTGAAAGTATAATATATGCTACTCGAGGACTATTGAGAGTATGCTGTTAAATTTTGCTATTTAGAAATTATTGTTTAGCAATATTTGCAATTGGGAAAAAAAGTACTTCATCCATGCATAAAAAAACCCAGGAAATGCAGAATTTTATGAATACAAAAATAAAAAGTGAGAGTGCACAACATTCATGAGATGGACAGCTCTGTTTTATTAAAAGTGTCTGAAGGAGATTTTGCTTGGTTTGCTTAAGGCTGCTTTTCTAATGTCTTCAAGGGTACAACTCATGCTTCAGTTAGACAACATACTCTTGTCTGTGGGTATGCTCTGAGGAAGGTAACTGTGCCTTTTCGGTATTCCCAAACGTTAGTAGCAAAAATGAGATGTCTGGGACATGGATGTGAGTGAATCATGGACATGGATGTGAGAGAGGAGTTCAGTAAAGCTCTGGAGCCCTGATCCTCTGCAGCTCTAAATTAAAGTTGTCCCTCCTTAACTTACGTTTCACAGAGTTTTTAAAGAACACATTCCTACTATTTATTTTTATTGAATATTTATTTTTATTGAATATTATTTTTATTGAATATCAGTTTTATTGAAATCTGTTTCACTTCATAAATATTTTTTTCAGTGAATTTCTTACCATTGGTACTCTTCATCCAGGCTCCAAATAAAGAAAATAAAAATATGAAAGATAATTCTTGAGCTGTAGGAGTAAGATAATCCACCCCTCAAGGATAAATTTTTACTCTTGTTTCTTTATTGAATTTACTAGATAAAAGTATTTTGTAGATGGACAGTACTGTGAGGAAAACGCTAAGGATATACACAACCAAGAAGTTGCCTTTGTGTTTTCAACACTTATATATGATATTCTTAATTCGAACAAACACATAGAAAGCCACTGTGCTGTTCAGAATTATTTTTTTCAAACCTTCTTACTATATTGTAGAACCTATTTCTGTAAGATACAGCTCTACTTCTTTGTTATTTTTCTAGTGCGTGTCTTCTGAGTGCTTAACTTTCCCATAAAAATGGTATTTTGAAATATCATTCATGACATTGTATTTCAAAAATTTTTTTTTTTAGGCCTTTACTCTTCTGTCAATACCCGTGTTGTGTTCTGACCTAGCTCAAAAAAGAACGACACATCTGCTCACTCACTCCTACTCACCTCTTTTTCTGGGGTGGGGAGGAGAAAAATTAACAAAAGTCTTGAGGATTGAGATTAAGGACAGAAAGGGCTCACTACTTACGGTCACAGGCAAAAAAACAGAGTAGACTTGGGAAGAAAACATCAATTTATTTTAGACAATTGAACCAGTTTACCAGTTTACAAACCACCAGTTTACCAGTTAGATCAGATTAGACCAATTAGATCAGAGTAGTATAGTGAGAAAATAAATACAATCAGTTCTTAAATGTACCCTTCCTGCACCCCTTCCTTCCTCCTGGCTACCTGCTCCCCTGCCTCCAGCAGCACAGAGAGGCACAGGATGGGGGTTGCTATCTGTTTATTACACATTTTCCATGCCATTCCTTCCTCCTTGAGGAGAGGACTCCTGTGTGGTGTTCTTCCCATAGGAGACATTGGCCCTTGAACTTTTCTAGTGTGAGTCCTTCTCATGTGGTTGCAATTCTTCCCAGACTGCTCCAGCACAGGTCCCTCCTGCAGGCTGCAGTAATCCCAGTGCTTTGCTTCTCTGGGGTGGGCTTTCCTGGGAGTCCTGGCAGACTTCACACGCAAACGTCTGCTCCAGAGTGGGGTCCTCCATGGGTTGCAATCTGAATCCTTCACCATCATTAATGTCCTTGGACTGCTGGGCCTCATCCTACCATCTCACCAGAGGCCTTAGGGAAATCTCTGCTCCAGTGATCTTATCCTCCTCCCTACACACCTGTAAAGAAGGAGGTGAGGTGCGCACCCATATCCGAAAATAAATCCACACTTGTAATCAAATTAAATTTATTTACAGAATGTAACCTCCTCCAAATTTAAAGGTTCGGTATCGGTTGAGAAAAGAATGAAATTCACTACACTAACCCTTAACAAAAGAATGATAATCCAGATTATCATACACTCACCTTGATAAGGCGAGGAGTCCCATCCTCACCTGATAGTCCTTGCTAGGCACCCGTAGACCAAGGGGGAGATTTCACAACCCCGACTGCAGGCCAGCCGTCATGAGGTAACTCCAAAATGGCCATGGCAAGAACCCCGTTTTAAAGACTAGTCAGTGATGACTGTGGTCAATCATACCCATCTTGGCTTCTCGTTGGCTGCTGGCCAACTTCCTGGGTGTAAACGAGTCTGGACCAGCCTAGGTCCTATTCACAGGCTGGTAGACAAATCAGGACTAGCCCAGGTCACAGATTTCCTGAAATCTGCCTGCTAACAGCTCAGCTGGGGAGAGAAAACACCTGCCACAAGACTGACACTGGTGACTGCATGGTTGCTCTTTCCACCTCTCCCTCCTCTCCAAATCAAAGTACTCCCCAATACAAAGGATTGGAATTTGTTCAACAGATTTCCCCTCTTACATACATTGATCAGAGGCACTGATTGGTTCATCCTTGACCAAAGGTGGATATGAATTTTACCTGTGGGAGGCTCTGAAACCTTCACAGAAGGGCCATCCTTGTACCAAAAAACCCTGCCAAACACAAACTCAACACAATCCATGACACGTATCTGGTATCACTTCTGGTCTGTGCACAACCTCATATTGATTCAGAACCTTTTACGACATTACCGTCTGACAACTGTTGGTGTTCTTGTCTTAAAGGAGATACAGGTCGTTATGAGCTAGCAAAATGTGAGGCAGAATCTTCTAGTGCTTATGACTATATCCTAACCAGCGATACAGAAATAAATTGTTTTAAAAGGCCCATGGCTTCAACAGGTGCTCTTCAATTAGGATCCAATGTACTGTAATGCTACCGCAAATGCCTGCAGGCATAGATATTTGGAAAGCAGTGTTTAAATAACAGATTATTTGATTCTACCTGCCTTGCCCTGGCTACCACCATTTTTAAGATGAGCTAATTGTGTAATTCATTAAAAGACAAACACATCAAGGAAACTGGAGAACAGCAATTGCTGTTAAATTGCAGCCATGTTTAGAAAGGTGTAGCGATTTGACCTTGGCTGGTTGCCAGTTACCCACGCAGCCACTTTATCAGCCTCCCTCTTCTGCTAGATGGGGAGAAAATACAACGAATGGCCCATGGTTTGAGATAAAGACAGGGAGATCACCCACATCTACCGTCCCAGGCAAAACAGACTCAGTTTTGGGGAAATCAGTTAAATTTATTAAGGAACAAATCAGAGAAGAGTAAAGAAAAAGGAAAACAGATCTTAAAAAAACCCACAAACCACACCTTCCCCCCACCCGTACTTCCTTCCTGGGCTTAATATCAATCCCAATTTATTCACCTCCTCCCCCTGAGTGGTGCATGGGGACAGGGAATGGGGGTTGCAGTCAGTTCCTGCAATATTGTCTGCACCATTCGTTCTTCCTCCAGGGAAGGACTCCTCTCTCTTCCTCCCGGCCACTGTGGGGTCTCTCTCGTGGGAGATGATCTTCAGACACTTTCTTTGACGTGAGTTCTCTCTCAAGAAACAGTTCTTAACAAACTGTCCCAACGTGAGTCTCTCCATAGGGTGCAGTCCTTCACAGGAAACTGCAAGTCCTCTGCAGTGTCACAAAAATCCTGTCAGCCAACCTGCTCCAATGTGGACTTCTCTCTTTCCACAGGCTTTGGGTTCTGGCAGCAACCTGCTCCAACACAGGCTTCCCATGTGTCCACAGCCCCCTTCAGGCATCCACCTGCTCCAGTGTGGGGTCCTCCATGGGCCACAGGTGGACATGTACACCCCCTGTCACCGTCATGGGCTTCAGGAACACAGCCTGCCTCTCCATGGTCTTCACCATGAACTGGAGCACTCTCTGCTCCAGCACCTGGAGCACATTCTTCCCCCTCCTTCTTCACTGACCTCCTCTCTCCTCTCTCTCTGCAGTTGTGTGGCACAGTTCTTTCTTCCCCTCTTCTTAAATATGTTTTCACAGAGGAATTCCTATCCTATCATCACTGATAGGCTCAGCCTTGGCCAGTGGTGTGTCTGTCTTTGGAGCTGGCAGGCACTGACTTTATCAGACCTAGGCGAAACTTCTAGCAGCTTCTTGCAGAAGCTACCCCTACAGTCCCCCTGCCACTGAAATCTGACCAGGCAGACAATACAAAAAGACACATTACTAAAGGGCTATATGCAAGGGTGTGGTTAGGAATCAGTAGAATTAAACTAAAAGGACTTGAACAAGGATTTCTTTTAAAGGATGTGCTTTTCTGTTATAATGGTAATTGCCCACTGAAACAGAAAGTGAAGTCACTGTGATTATCACATGTGGTATATGTTACCAAAAAAAAGGGGAGGTGCTTGCTGTTTCTTATTTTGTTCTTAACTTGATGAGTTCCACTTTCAGTCCATATTCCTCTGGGGAAGAAAGAGAGAGAGGAGCCTCCTTTATAATATACTAGTGATAGGAGATATAAACTGCCTTTTCAGCTATGTAATTATCTCATTCTATACTGTTATCTCTAAAACTTGCACCATGACTGGCATTCTGGACAGTTTCACTACTCGTTATCTTGTATCTATATCTCATCTCTTTCCATTTCATTATACATTGAGATTTCTGGGGGTTTTTTTGTTTGTTTTGGGTTTTTTTGTTTGTTTTTTCAAACATTTTAGAAAGCATATAAAATTAAATAGCTGCTATAGGTGATTTCCTCACCCTTGTCTGCACATACGTTATTTCTCCCTCTAGTAGCATATGGAAAGAAGAAGAACTTAATCTAAAATCTGTTGATAACAGCTGAAAAATCAGTGTGCATCATAGAAGCAAGCTGAATCCTTGGATTCTTTTATTTTTAAGTGTCATAGATATTTTATTTTTTCTTAAAGCCAAAAAAAAAGGAATGTGTTTCAGTGTTTTGGAATAAAATAGCTTTAAAAATATATAGGAATGTGACTCTTATGGGAACATATCATTGCAATAAGTAATTTTTTTCCATCTTTTTACAGTGCATCTCAGAGGATTAAGGGAAGAAAATTTTTAGTTTCACTGTCTGCTTTCAGTAATCAGCTCATGGTGGCTGCTTCCTTATTATTTGTTTCATGTTGCTTTATAGTCCAGAAAATAACTTACTCTACATGCTCAGGTATCTTTTACATAAGATTGCAGAAGATTTCTTTGACATTACTAACTCCCTGAAGTGAAAACCTTTGATGTGGAGGTATTGCTTGTCATGACACTACGCTTATGAGGAAGACTGAGCGTAGAAGATATAACTGAGAAGACAAGTTGTTGCTCCAAGATTATTAGCCCTGACACTCCACCTTTCTGACATGACTGAAATCTTCAGTTTTCATACTTGCTGTTTCCATATTTTACAGGGGTTTTAATCACTGTCATTTTAAACTTCTAGGTTCTCTAGAGAGAGGATTGTTGGTTGTTGTGGATCCATTACTGCTGTTCTTTCCTGCCTCGTGTTCTAGTTTCCAGTTTATGTTATATCACTTTATATATTTCCTCTGGGAAATGTATTAGATTTTCTAAAGCACTTCAAGGACTCGGTGTGTAGCATGAGTTCAAAGTTATATATATGCCTATACATGACTTTCAACTACATGTATGTAACCTTTATTAACATTGCAAATGTAAAAATTTAAACCAACGTGAATTCCAAATTACATGACTTTTTGTCCCATCTTCCAGACTGCCACATTTAAATGCTTTGTGGTACACAGTCTATCTTTGAAGATGGTCAGTAGCTGGGCTGGTCAAGTCCCTGAGCAACTGGATCTCATTAGATCTGCTTTAAGCAGGAAGTTCATCTAGATGAACTCTGCAGAGCCTTTCTAATTCAATTATTCTGTGGTTTATTCTTTGTAAAATGAAAGTGTGTGTTAGATGACAATAACAGTTTTCTAGGTTTTTTGTTGCTTTCTAATGATAAAGGAACAAGAGTGCAATTTTGTTGAACTTGTATTTAGAAAAGCCTAGCAAAATTATAGCAGCCCTCTGTCTATAAAGTATATCTTACATAAAGCGTATCTTACATAAAGCACACACTGTGGAGCATGTAGTGCAGAGAAATCTGAGTGGAAACTGATCTGACCTGTCATGTTCAGTCTACAAGGTACAGTGCAATGTAATCAAGAGGTCTCAGTCTTTGAAGTGGTACTTTCAAGGAACTACCTAGTTCCTTGAGAGAAGCACTGCATTAGTGCATTTAGCAGTGAACACAGTCCTGATATAACTGCTTTGCCCTGTCATCTGTCTTGAAGTCTGGGTGCTCTTAGGAGTTATATGACACCAAAAAATTTCCTACAACAGAAGTTGAGAGTTTACATTAACATGTCACAACAAAGTCTGCTTGGAATTTAATGTGTTAGAAGTCTCTAAGTTGAACTCCTCTAAGAATTCTACTGTGATAGGCATCTTCAGGCTGCCCTTTTCATAAAGTAGATGTTGCCAAATTAAGCACAAAACAGAATAGCCACTGCATTTTCACAGAAAACTAGAAAAGAATTTCATACCTGCATATAAACCAGATGCCTAAACTATTTCCTCTACGGGTTAAATAATGAGATCCTGTATACACTACTGTCCTAGTTTCACTGGGAATGAGTCATTGGCCAGCCATGATATGCAGGTTGTTAGCAATTTCAGGTGAGCCAGCATTTTAAGCTTAGGAGAGAGGATTTCAGGGACCAGAGGGGATACTAGTGGATATTTGGTATAGTGGCAGCAGTAGGTGGAGAAAAGAGACAGCTGTCTACCTTGCCCAGCTTAACAGAGGACGCTTCTCTTGTGGGCCTCCTGAGGGTCAAGGAACAAAATGTGGTCACCATTACTGCAGCAGTGCATCAGCAGCAATATCACACTAGTTGAGACTCCCTGATTCCCATCTGTAAGATGATCCATCAACTGGAGAACCAAGAGGTGGTCAACCAGACATAGTTACTGTTTAATAGTCCTATTTGGCCAGTGCAGAACACTAATGGAGAGTGGAAATTGCCAGTAGACTATCATGGCCTGAACAAAGTCACACAGCCACTGAGTGCTGATGTGCCAGACATGTTAGAATTTTATGAACTGATGTGAAAATTAGCTAAGTAGTACGCCACGAGAGATACTGATAATCTGTTTTTCTCTATTCCTTTGTCAGCAAAGGGCAGGTCATCAGTTCTTTCACCTGAAAAGGTGTCCAGCACACCTAGAATCTACTGCCCCAGGGGTGGAAACAGAGCTTGACTATCTGCCATGGACCAATTCAGCCTTCACTAGAGAAGGGAGAAGCTCCCAGATACTTGCAATACATTGACAACATCATCTTATGTAGTAATATAGTTGGTTTTGCCATTTAATGAAGGAAAGGTCAAAGGATCTGCACAAGAAATCCAGTTATTATAAATTAAAGGACAAAATGGGCATCACTTAGTAGACGTGATTAAGAAAATAACACCTATATCTCCACCAACTAATTAAAAGGAGACAGGAGTTTTCTTAGGTGTCATGGTTTTCTGGAGAATGCATATTCTAGACTGTGGTCAGATTTTGAGCCCTCTCTATGAAGTGCCTTGGAAAAAGGATGATTTTAAATGAGGCTCCAAGCAACAACAGGCCTTTGAACAAATCAAGTGAGAAATTGTTCATGCAATAGCCCTTGTCTCGTCTGGACCAGTCAAGATGTATAAAAACATGTTCTACAGCGCAGTCAGGGAAAATGGCCTTATCTGGAGTTGTTGGCAAAGGCACCAGGGGAGACACAATGCTGACCCCCAGGGCTTTGGAGTTGAGGATACAGAGGTTTCACATATGAAAATGTTTGAGCTGCTTCAGAAGTAATTGGGACTGAAGCATATCTCCTCCTGACATCCCTACTACCAGTGTTGAACTGGATGTTTAAAGGGAAGACTTCATCCACACATCAGGCATCTGACTCTATGTGGAACAAGTTGGTCACATTGATCACTCATCAGGCTAAACCAGGGAATTCGAATCACCAGTGTATTTTGGAAGAAATTATGAACTGGCCGCAAGGCAGAGATTTTTGGAATGTCACCAGGGAAAAGCTGAAGAGGCCCAACAAATTACCATAAAATGAGAGGTGACATGCCTTGTTTACTGATGAATTTTGCCCTATTGTAGGCAAACACTATAAGTAGAAAGTTGCCATGTGGAGTCCTGCACAGCGAGTCACAGAAGGAGCTGAGGATAAATTTAAATTGAGTCAGTTTGCAATGTAAAAGACATCCAACTGGATTTAGGTGTTGCTGTGCAAGAGAAACGGCCAATACTTTATCTGTACACTGGCTAATGGATGGTGGAAAATACTCTCTGGGATGGTTAAAAGAGTGGTGGAAGGAGAACAACTGGCAGTGCAGAGGCAAACCCCTCTGGGCTGCCCCATTGTGGAAAGATACTGCTGCATGGTTAAACAAGTTGGTTGTAAAGGTATGTCATGTAGACGTAAAATACTGAAGACTCAGGCCCCTGAGGAACAACAAAACAACTGGCAGGTGGATCAGGTTGCTAAGATTAAAGTGGCTCAAGTAAACCTGGACTGCCAACATCAGGGTGAATTATCTTATCACAGTGGGCCCATCATACTTCAGGCCACCAAGGTGGAGGTGCAACACACAAACAGAATTCAGGCCAAGGGGTGGAACTGAGCATGGACACTATTGCACAAGCCATCCATGAATGTGAAACACTCACTGCGATTAAAAAATCTAAACCATTAAAACCTTTGTGGTGTCCTTCAGCGGTCCATGTTGGTACCAGTGCTCTTCCATATCATCATAGGCAGTAGGATTGAGGGCACCCTCAGCAAGTTTGCAGATGACACCAAATTGAGTGGTGCAGTCAACATGCCAAAGGGAGAGGATGTCCTCCAGAGTGACCTGGACAAGCTGGAGAAGTGGGCCCATGTGGACCTCATTAGGTTCAACAAGGCCAAGTGCAAGGTTTTGCACCTTGGTCTGTGCAATCCTCATTATAAATACAGGCTGGGGAATGATGTGATAGAAAGCAGCCCCACAGAGAGGGACTTGGGGGTGTTAGTGAATGAAAAACTGGACATAAGCCAACAATATGCAATTGCAGCCTAAAACGCCAATCTCATCCTGGGCTGCATCAGAAGTGTGGCCAGCAGTTTGAGAGAGGTGATTCTGCCCCTCTACTCTGCTCTAGTGAGATCTCACCTGGAGTACTGCCTCCAGCTGTGGAGCCCTCAACACAAGAAGGACGTGGACCTGTTGGAATGGGTCCAGAGGAGAGCCACAAAGATGATCAGGGGGGTGGAGCATCTCTCCTCTGAGGACTGGCTGAGAGAGAGGGAGTTGGAGTTGTTCAGCCTGGAGAAGACTCTGGGGAGACCTTATGGTAGCCTTCCAGTACATGAGGAGGCCTACAGGAAAGCGGGTGAAGGAACGTTCACAAGCATGCGTAGTGACAGGATGAGGGGCAATGATTTTAAACTAGAGCAGGGTAAATTTAGATTAGATGTTAGAATAAAGTTCTTTTTGGTGAAACACTGGCACAGCTTGCCCAGAAAGGCAATGTAAGCCCCATCCCCAAACACATTCAAGTTCAGGCTTGATTGGGCTCTGAGCAATCTGATCACAGAATCATAGAATCGTAGAATCATA